>NC_041214.2:98508090-98587429 GCF_002837175.3 Physeter macrocephalus
CAGCCTCTCCGCGGCATGTGGGATCTTCCCGGACTGGGGCACGAACCTGTGTCCCCTGCAATGGCAGGCGGACTCTCAACCACTGCACCACCAGGGAAGCCCTAAGTGATTATTTTTAAAGTAAGTTCCAAATATAGTGACTCTTAGAATCCGAACAATATTTGCTATCAAATGAGACTTCTTCAACAGAGACCTTTGATGTCAGAGAAATTACTACAACAACCTGCCTTAACACTGGTGCACATTATAACTGCAAAACACTTGAAGCCCATAATTCAGCAGGCTCCTCTAATACACAAGGTAAGAGAAAAAAACATTGTTCTGCAGTATAGTACAAAACAGGATCTGTGAAAATAGGGGGAAAATGAGTTTCAGCTTGAATCATCTGGGGAAAATATCCAAAGCACTATATACTCAATAAGCAGGAGCACATGGAACACTAATGCTAATGAAAGAGACCTTGAGGTAACTGTGGGTGGAAAATTCAATGTCAGCTGGCAGTCACAAGAGGCCAGTTTGGGCCACATGACAAAGGAGGAGAGGGAACAGGGTGACCCCTCCAGTACACCCAGGGAGGTTGTATCACCCACTGCTAAACCGGGGTCATGGGATTACATCATTAAATAAGAGAAAAATTGGGTCTTGGTAGAGAGGCAGGGGGTAAGGTCAAGGCACTAGCCAAATGGGGACTGAAGATGGAAGGCTTAGTTCAATGCCCCAGAAGTCTTTTAATTTGTTGAACTGGCTTGCCCCTAAGTAGAAGTGAGAGAGGGATTTTTCCTTCTTCTGAAACAAAACAGAGAACTGTCCTAGTTTTCCTCTCCTGAACTATTTAAGTAAAGATCCAATAGATCAGAAGTGGTTTCCTGAAATTCTCTTGGTACTTTCAGATTGCAGAATTGCTGAAAGTTGTTCTATCTTTGAGATGAGGGCAATTATGGAAGTGTAGATAAAAGAAATGGCATTGAAACAAATGGTTAGGAATGTGAGAAAATGAAAGTTGAGGGCCTTTCTGACAGATGGTGTGAGAAATGGCAAGATGTATTTCAGGCCTGGCAAGAAGGCTAATCTGGCTGTCCCTAGGGAATATTTATTAGTCAGGGGCTGCTTAGTTACAAGAAATAGAAATTCACTTAAACTAGCTTAAATTAAAGGGTATTTAGTCTAAGTACTAGAGTACTTCATGGAACCCAAGAGCAGGAAGACCGGCCAAGCCTCATAATTTGTGTAGAACTAAGAGCAGGTATGCCTTCAAGAACCAAGGCATCGGGCTTCCCTGGTGGCACAGTGGTTGAGAATCTGCCTGCTAATGCAGGGGACATGGGTTCGAGCCCTGATCTGGGAGGATCCCACATGCCGTGGAGCAACTAGGCCCGTGAGCCACAACTACTGAGCCTGCGCGTCTGGAGCCTGTGCTCCGCAGCAAGAGAGGCCGCGATAGTGAGAGGCCCGCGCACCGTGATGAAGAGTGGCCCCCGCTTGCCACAACTAGAGAAAGCCCTCGCACAGAAACAAAGACCCAACACAGCAAAAATAAATAAATTAATTAATAAACTCCTATCCCCAGCATCTTCTTAAAAAAAGAACCAAGGCATTACTTTTTAATCTCTCTCTCTCTCTTTCTGGGCCTCTTATTTTTGCTGTTTTTTGGATTTTGGCTCCATTTATGTGCTTCTCTCTGCAGAGTGCTCCTTTTATCCAGTTCTTAGCATCCATGGGCCCCAAGTAGCTGTGGCAAAGTGACAGCCACACACTCTTGCATCCATGTTACTATCGAAGCCCAGTAATATTACAAAACCAACTGAGTTGTTGTGTCCTAAATCCAAATTCCTTGGACAGAGAATCTGATAGGTCTAGCTGGGTCAGTTGTCTACCCCTTGTCCAGTCATCTGTGGTCAGATGGCTGGAGCCTAGGGCTACTCAGGAAGATCTGGCATAGTGAGCTCAAAGAGCTTTTGCAGAAGGAAATATAGAGGCAGGTGGGAAATGATGGATAAAAGGAGGGTTAGAAAAAGGTAACTTGGGCCTTTTACATTGAGGGCTGTAAATGCTAGGCTGAAGGGCTTTTTTTATATGATAAATAATTTAATTCATTTATTTAAGCCAATCATTTAAGCCATTTAAGCAAAAGAGAGTTAAACCAATAATTGCTATTACAAGATTACTGTAGCAGCAGGGGAGATTGAAGAAAAAAATAACTGAATATACAAAGACCAGAATGAAGATGGCAATAACCTTCGCTTGGCATAATAAGATTTTAAGCTGGGTGATGGCTGTGAGAATAGAAACAGAAAGAAGGATTTGAGAGAATCCTGATAGAATTTGTTACACCCCAGTTGCAGGAATAGAGATAATGTACTATATGAATTCATGTTAAGAACAGAAAGGAACTGTATAAATGTAACAATAAGTGTATCTGAAAATAAAGAATGAAATGCATAATGATGATATTTTGCTACCAGACATGCATTTGAAGGAAATTCATGCAATAAAGTCTGACAAACTACTGGAAAAGCAGGCCTAGCAAGCTGAGGAGAGAGTACAGGTGGAAGACAGGGACAAAGGACGATCCTCCTGGACTTGATTGTAGTAGAAGGGAATGTGGGAAGGTTTCCTTTAAAAGGGCTGCTTGGGAACACAGGAGCATCTAAGGGAGGTAAAATTATTTTTATCTGTTTATAAAATAATTATAAAACTCCTTCCTCTTACTTTCTCTTCTAAAAGAATATAGGATCTCTTTCCTGGCTTGATCATGAGACTTCAGCTCGGAAGTAAAAATCTAGCTTGCTGGCCTTAAAGCGATTCCTCTCATCTGCACAAAAGAAAGAATGGGTATGACCTCACATAGCTGCCTTTCATGGTGCTTCGCTAAATTTTTGATTGTGTAATTTCCCTATTGCCAGATGATTATGCATGGCAGACTGATTCAGAGGCCGTTGTCTGTTTTGAAATGAACCCCTAGAGTGCACTAATGGGATTTTATGCCATTAATGCTGAATAGAGTGGGATGAGAAATCGCTTTTCTGATCTGTCTGCTGCTTGGTCTTGAGGCTCAATGAGAATACAAGTGGCTACCATGAGAAAAAGAATTCACTGAGATGTTGGCACCTCCATCCTCTTCCTAAGCCCCTGCAGTGAAGTAATGTGGCCTTACCTTTCTCATCTTTTTATCTTTTCTGGTTTTATTTAGGACACCAAGTCATCAGCTCCAATTTGTCAGGGTGGGTGAGTCATCTATCACTTTCTTTATAGCCCACATCATCCAGAATAAAAAGCCTTGTGCTATGGAGACATTTTACATCAGAGGCCATCAGTTTTGTAGATCAGGCCCTGTACCGTTGTTTTTTTATTTTTTTTAAAGAAGAATTTTCTTTGCAGATTTTCCATCTCTGGTCCTTCTAAATCTTTGAAGAATCCACCATTTTTGTGCCCTGTGGTCAAGGAGGAAGGTGAGCTGAGCCATAGCTGAGCTGTTTATACTTCTTTTGTCTTGCTACCATGAAAATCGCCCTCCAGCTCTATCCTACAAGAAGGAAACCTGGGAGAGGTTGAAACTCAGAGCAGAGTCTGGATGCCTCTTTCTCTGCAGGACAGCTTTTCAGTATTAATTTACAACTGGGGCTCAGCCTGCTGCTTCTCTTTTCTGGCTACAATCTAGAGAGTGC
This sequence comes from Physeter macrocephalus, assembly GCF_002837175.3. Classification (NCBI taxonomy): domain Eukaryota; kingdom Metazoa; phylum Chordata; class Mammalia; order Artiodactyla; family Physeteridae; genus Physeter; species Physeter macrocephalus. The sequence goes on from NC_041214.2 coordinate 98,511,756, forward strand.
TTTCAGTGCATCCACACTAACAAAATCCCTTGGCAACAAAACAACCACACTGCTTTGGCGTGTTTCTTACAAATTGGCTTTATCTGCATCATCTTTCCCTCTTGCTGTGGGGGACACCTGGAAAAAGTAAAGAGGAGCCTCTGCACCTTCATCCAAAACCATTTGTGAAAACTAGTCATCTATTGGGATCAGCAAGGAGGGGTGAATTGCAGTGCTAGAGGGGTCAGTGCATGGGAGCACTTCAGAGACTAGCAGAGGAGAGATTCTGAGCACTGCTAGTGCCTGAAGAACCGAGGCTAAATCCAATGACTATTACTCTTACTTGCAGAGCTCCTGCTTCACTGGCACAAAAGCCATCTCTCTTCCTTGTAGTCCAGCCATACTGAACAGGGTGAAGATTCATGTCACCCTCCCCTCACATGTCCTAGAGGAGGTGAGAGGCTCTGAACTAACCTCTAGAAGGTGTTGAATTTAATCCCAAGATGTAGGCATTGTTATTACCAATTTACAGATATGAAAACTAAAGCTAAAAAATAGTAACTTGGCTAAGGTCACACAGTTACTAAATGCAAAAGAAGTTTAAAATTCCAAGCTTTGTGTGTCTCATACCCTTTCTACTATACTACACTGATTTCAAGCTTTTTAAAATTAATGTAAAATGTTATATGTAAAAATTGAAAACTTGAGGAAGAGATAAGTTTTGATTATATACAGATAACAAATGCTAATTCATGGAGATCTTTAATTATAGGATGTATACATGCAGTTTTCTGAATTTTATTAAATAATAGCACTAATTAAGCCCTCAATTGTATAGGCAATGATCCACGTGTAGGGGGAATTTGAAATAATACTAATATTAAGACAATTCTATTTTAGGGTGAGAAGGGTCATTGATAAATTGAGGTGGGAAGTAGAGATAAAAAACTGTCTCCCTCCTTTTTATGTTTTTCCATATCCAGAGTATGGTAAAACCAAGGTAATATATTTTGTGCCTATAGGAAATTGAATTTAGGAATTTGTACTGCTGCAGAGTACAAATGAAAACCTGACTCAGAATTAATACCCTCATAAAATATAGAACTAAATCTGTGTGCTAAACGTCACCTGGAAGGGAACATTTCCATCCCTGTGGACTAAAGCACTGTGGCAGCAGTGGGAGTTTGCTCTCCACCAGGAAAGTGCGGCCTTCTGCCTGCTCTTCACTGTCTCCAGACAACTGCTCCAACCATGCGGCTTCCGGATGGCTCTGCATCTGGAAAGGCAGGCGGACAGAAACAAGACACCTCACTCAACGACATGCCCCTGTAGAAAGATCTGTGGGAGGCATATGAATACCTGGTAGTTGGAATGATTCTGGGCACGTTTGGATGATTTCATAACAGCATGGCACAATCTGTGAACACTTTGATAAACAATTCACTCTTGCAAAGTGCGTACGCAGTTGGATGAATATTTTCATGCTACAAATAAATATGTGAATGTCGTGGGCTCCACTCCCACCCCACTCTGCTACCTTTCAACCATGCTATGAGAATGGGGGGAAATGTATATATGTATATGTATGCCCCTATGAATGTTTGTTATGTATACAAATGTATATGTGTATATATAGGTATGCATGTATATATATTGATATATGTATAAATACACATACCCTTGCTCATCCATATAAATATATAGTTTACTTAGGAAAAAATAAAAGAAGAAGAAAAGGCTTTTATATCCTAAAATAGAGGCTTTAAAATAAATCTTTGAAGTGATGAGTTCTGGATCCCACCTGTAAACAGGGCAGGCTAACCCCCTGGACATCTCTGTAGTCTTGAATTAGTCTGCTTTGCTGTTAAATGTCAGGGGGACAGGTGATCCATTTCAGACAACTCGGCTGAAACTTCAGTTGTCCCACACAAACATCTGCCAACACCACCATCCCCTCAAATGTTCTACATTGAATCATATTGTCCCTAAACCTCAGAGAGGATGACATCTAGGTAAATAGTAGGAAGTTTATTTTATTTTTTTAATTTTTTATTTTTTTTTTTGCGGTTCGCGGGCCTCTCACTGTTGTGGCCTCTCCCGTTGCGGAGCACAGGCTCTGGACGCGTAGGCTCAGTGGCCATGGCTCACGGGCTCAGCCGCTCCGCGGCATGTGGGATCTGCCCGGACCGGGGCACGAACCCGTGTCCTCTGCATCGGCAGGCGGACTCTCAACCACTGCGCCACCAGGGAAGCCCTAGTAGGCAGTTTAAACTGTACGACTGTAGCTCAGGAGAGATGTCTTACCTCAAGATACAGTTTGGTTTTTTTTAAACTCATTGGCACACAGGAAGTAGATGAAGCATTAGACAGGAGGAAATTGCCCAGGGAGGATGTATAGACTGGGAAGAGATAAGAATGGAGGACAAAAACTAGAAACATTAGCATTAAGGAACAGGTGAAGGAAAAGAAGCCTTGAAGAAGACTGAAAGTGAACTTTTTAGAGGTGGAAAGTAATCAAGAGAAGCCAAGAAGAGAGAGTTTTAAGAGGGTGTACTGGATAGAGGTCAAGTATGTTTTTTTAATTCTTCTGAATGATTAATAAAAAGACAAAGCATCTTAGTGAAAAATGCCAAGGGAAGTACTAATATTTTTGAGTATCCATTGTGTGAGCTAATCACTTTGCATATGTGTTAGAATATGAAAACATTTCCTGAAGTTGGATTTTATGGATAATAATTCAAAATTTAAGAATTTTTTAAAATGTGGAACTATAAGTACATTTTCTGAAGAGTCATGGATCCTAATTTTATTGCTGCCAGAAACTTGCACAATGATCTGGAACAAATCACTTTAACTTTCTGAGATTTTGTTTTCCCATCCATAAAATAAAAGAGAGGATTTGGAAATATCTCTTAGTTTCTACCCAACTCTACATATACGCTGATTCTGGTAAGTGGCATTACAGTACATTGCATGCTACATATAACAATATACTCTAGAGGTTGAGACTATCAGCCAAAGATCCAATCCTGACTCTACTGCATTTATTTACTTATTTGTTGAGAGACCTTTATGGAGATTATTTAACTTTTCTGTGCTTTAGTTTCTTCATGTGTAAAATGCAGATAATAATAATAATAGCTCCTACATTACAAGGCAACTGTAAGAATTAAATAAGTAAGTCAATGCTTATAAGGCCTTAGTACAGTCGCTGCAATATAGTAAGTGTTCAAGAATTGTCTTCTATTTGTTGTTGGTTGTATTGTCATAATCATCACATATAAGGCAATTTTGAGCATTAATATCTTTAAATTCCTATTTCACAATCAAGACTCAGCAGGAAAGAGCCAGTCCAGTAGAAGAAGAGCTGTTTCAGACTGTGCTTGATTGAGTAATTAAAATCACAGCTTTAAAAATGCTTAGTTATCAGACGAGTTGGCAAAAATTTTAAGCATCAACCTGTGTGCTGTGTTCTTTCTCCTCCTCTCCTTGCTTATGTTAAGGAATTATATTAATCTAGATTTCAAGTAATAAGGGAAGGTGGTGGTATGGGACTGCACATCACACTGCATTAGTGATAGTGTTGACACTTTAATTAATCAGTGATAGTGTTGGCACTTTAATTAATCAAGGCATCTACTCATGGTAATGTTTGTAGAGTTGGTCATTGTCAACCAAGACTAAAACCACTTAAGGCTATGGCAGGATTGCTCTTTGTTCAAACTAAGATTCCTCATCAAATATGGGCTCCAGTCACAGTTATTGACAATACACTTAACGTACTGTGAAAAATGTTCCTAAAATAAGTGCATGTTTCTAAAAAATATGTGTAGAGTATGTGTAGAATGCCCAATGGTCAAATCATCCAAACTTATGGGAGAATTTACTGTGTTAGCAATTTAAGAAGGATCTGGCCAGATTTCTGCATCCCATGATGCCTTCCAGGATTCTGATAAATGATGTCAATTGAGCTACAAATCTTCCTGAAGAGTAGGTAATGTGGACCATCATAGGGAATGTTAATGACCACATGACACACACCTGGTTTGATTTATTAAAAGTTTTTTCTTATTTAACTGGAAATGGTGCTGCACAGCAGAATTTAGAGTTGTGGTTCTCAAACTTGGCTGCACGTTAGAGTCACCTGGGGACGTTTTAAAAACCCCAGTGCCCAGTCCATACAATATATTAATTAAATTAGAATTTCTGGGGCTGAGACTCAAGCTCAGTTTTTAAGGCTCCCCAGGCGATTCCAGTGTGTGGCCAAGCTTTACAGTCAGAGCCTTTGAACCTTGCCACTCATTCTTGCCAAAATCTGATTCATGAATTTTTCTATGTAAATATGTGTGTTTGTAAACTATTGCATAGTTTTAGCTGTAACATTTTTCCTTCCTAATTCAATTGAAGGAGACTTTATTTTTAAGTCTGAAATTATAGTTCTGTCTCTAGCTAGACAGAGATAAGTTCACGCAAAGTGTGGTGTGTACTTTCAAGTTTGAAAAGGGCTGTCTTAGAGCACTGGTTCTTACCAGTGACTGAGTCATTTGAGGAGCTTGTTAAACATGCAAATCCTACATCCTTTTACTTCTGATTTCTGATTTAGGCCTGAGATAGACGCTAGAAAAGTACATTTTTTAAGCTAACATCCCAAGTGTGGAGCTGGGATATTATAAAGTTGCAGAAGCCTGGGCTCCATCCCTATGTCTTCTGATCCAGAGGATCAGGGTAAGGCTTAGGATATCACTAAGCTCCTGTTTCATAATAAATCATCCCCAAACCTAATGGCTTAAAACAGCAACCATTTACTCTTGCTCTGAAGTCTATGGGTGCTTCTTTTGGTCTCAGGTGGCTTCAATCATGCATCTCCAGTCATCTGGGTAAGGGCTCTGCTGAAGTTGGATGGATTCCCTCGCCGGTTGAGGGTTGGCTGTTGGCTCTTTGTTGCCTGGTTTAGGACAGACCTGGTTCTTCTCCATGTTTCTCTGACATCCCTCCAGCAGGGTAGCCCAGGCTTATTCATGGTAAAAGCAGCGGGACAATAGAGAGAGCAAAAGCCTACAAGATGCACCATCTCTTCTGCCACATTCTACTAGCCAAAGCAAGTAGGAGGCCAGTCCAGATGCCCAGATTGGGAAATAGTCACCACCTCTTAAGGGGAGAAACTCCAAAGTCATATTACAAAGGACATGGACACATAATGGTCTCAAGAACTGCAACCATTTTTGCAATAGACTGACCACATCCGGGCATCTATTTTGTTAACATTTTTGCATATATTATTTCATGTAATTGTCACAATAATCTGAGGAAGTATGTAGTATTAGCTACATTTCACTGAAAACAGGGGACCAGAGGGATCCAGAAGATATAAAATGGTTGCTAATGTTATGTAGGGACAGGCTGCAGGTACAATTTGCAGGTAAATATTTTAACTTAAATGAGCAGCAGACGATGAGGTCGTTACCAGTTTGGCAATGAGATTGTCTTAAAGCGTAAATGTGCTGATTTTGTGAGATGGAGGTATTTTATGAAAGAAGAGGTTGGCATTCAAGATTCAGTTTCATTTCACCCTCACAGCCCTCTTTTGGACTCTAATCCTGATGTATTTTATCAGATTCTGACACAGCGGGGCATACGCAGTTGAAAGCTGATGCTTATGTTCAGCTCCATCTCAGGCCTTAGAGATGGGAAACTGGAGGATTCTACTCATTTGACCCTTGCGGAGAAGTTGACTGGTGATCTACTTAACTGAGGTGGCAAGGAAGACTATCAAACCTCTATCCCAGCTAGGATGATTATGTAATACAGTATCATTTTGTGTTTTAAAAGTTAACTTTTGTAGGGACTTTCCTCGTGGTGCAGTGGTTAAGAATCCTCCTGCCAATGCAGGGGACACGGGTTTGAGCCCTGGTCTGGGAAGATCCCACATGCCGTGGAGCAACTAAGCCCGTGCACCACAACAACTGAGCCTGATCTCTAGAGCCCGCGAGCCACAACTACTGAAGCCCGTGCACCACAACTACTGAAACCCACACGCCTAGAGCCTGTACTCTGCAACAAGAGAAGACACTGCAATGAGAAACCCGCGCACCGCAAAGAAGAGTAGCCCCCTCTCTCTGCAACTAGAGAAAGCCCGCGTGCAGCAACGAAGACCCAATGCAGCCAAAAAATAATAATAATAAATAAATAAATAAATAATTTTTTAAAAAGTTAACTTACGTAAAGGGAAGAAAATACATAGCAATAAGGGACAGGAACTCTGCTTCTGGCCCTGCACCAGCTCCATCTAACCTGCAGTTTCATTTCCCATCTCTGCTTCTCTTGTCTCAGTAGTTAAAGCAGGAGTCCTACCCGCTCCCTACAGAACTGAGTAGGGGAAAGCTCTATTTTTACATGGCCAGGCAGAACTGCCTTTTCAGCATATCAGGGCAAGTGAGCCAAATAATTTCTCAGATAAAATCAGAACTCAGTTTTAGACCTCATACCAATTTTTACTTTTCTACCTCAGGAGGTATGTTATAGGGGAAAGTTGTAAAATACTTTAATGCTCTTTTATACTTATTTGATATCTCTTACATAATTAATTCTGTAACAATTCACCATTAGCTTTTTATTAGGGAGCGGATGTATTTTTTTTCTGGGCTTTTGGTGCCTGTCTTCACTGAAAGATCGACAGAATGCTGGATATTTGGGGGCCTTGGGTGAGAGGTCATGGGTGAGAGGCCTGATCCCAGGTTTTATTCCTATGAGACTGTAAGATACTTAGGAGAGAGTTGCATGTACCTTTGTCCTCTCATGGCCTAGTTCAGTGCCTGACATTTAGTTGAGAAGTAGTGTAGGATAGTGGATTCGAGATTGGGATCTGGAAACGCACTTCTTATAAAAGATACATCTGTGAATGTGTGGGAAAATGTAAGGGGATGTATCTTGTGTAGTATAGAAACAGACTTCCTAGGTTTGGTTTCTGTTTCTGCCATGTGCTCAGTGACCTTGGGCAGGTTTCATAACCTCTTTCTTTGTGCCTTTGTGTGCTCCTCTATAAATGGGAATAAAAATAATGTCTATTTCATATCATTGTGAGGATTAAATGTGGCGATATATATAAAATACTTAGATCTCTGCTTAAACCATAATAAGTACTTAACAAATATTATCATAGCTCAATAAATATATATTCAGTGAATAGAGAGAGATGTTATATTAATATCATGTAATCTGACTATAGAGTATGCTAAATGGAAGAATTCTTAGGAAAAGGGAGGACAATTTTTAGGGCCTAAAAAACAGTATTAATAATTAATCTTGGGCTTCCCTGGTGGCGCACTGGTTGAGAGTCCACCTGCCGATTCAGGGGACACGGGTTCGTGCCCCGGTCTGGGAAGATCCCACATGCCGCCGAGCGGCTGGGCCCGTGAGCCATGGCCGCTGAGCCTGCGCGTCCGGAGCCTGTGCTCCGCAACGGGAGAGGCCACAACAGTGAGAGGCCCACGTACCGCAAAAAAACAAACAAACAAACAAAAATAATTAATCTTTTTTTTCTAGACACTGTTTTGCTATCTTGCCTATTTATCGCATCTCTAAGTTTTATGTAGCTTTTCCTTTATGCACATAAATGCAGTTTCATAATTCCTTCTCATAGGGATTTCTCCATTTAACATGATTTATATCTGATTACATGATATTTATATAAGCTTACAATGAGCAATTATTATGGTTTTTATTTAATTTATGCTTTTAATTTATTTTTAACTTATTCATTTAATTGGGGTTATACATGTGTCCCTCAAGCTTAAAATTAGAGTATCTGTATTCTGCTTGAAAAACATTTGTTTGTTTGTTTTAATGATATTAAGGGTTGGAACTCTCAAACTACTTTTAGCAAGAGAGGCAGAAAAATGAAGAAGGTTTGGGCTTTGGAATAAGAGTGGGGTTCAAATCTTAGCTCATCCAAGAGAGAGCCTTGGAGTTATTTGATTTCTCTCAGCCTCAAATTCCTTCTCTCTCAAAGAGGATTTACTTAACAAGATAGTTATGGTGCCTGGCACATAATAGGTACTCTGTAAAGGACAGCTGTTAAAAGAGCTAGACTTTGCTCTAGAGAAGGATTCATGTTTGGTAGATAGGCAGTAGTATTAAATGAAAGCTACATATATATATATATTTTTTTTTTTTCCTGTTTTCACTTTAGTAAACGAGGATTAAAATCATCGAGGGTCCGTGCTATGTCACTGTATGAGGCTATGTTACTCCTATGACTGAGAGACAACAGATGGATGATAGCAGGGAAAGGAGCTGGGTGAACAGGTCTGAAGGAGGAACAGGGGCCCCAAGGTGGTGATGCGAAGGTGCCCTCTTGAGAAGCATGAGGTCCATTCATGCTTTATTCTTGTTTGCTGACCCTTCACCAAGCCCTTTCATGGAGGCAATTTCTCATTATTTGATCCCTGGTAGACTCTTGTCTAGTGGGGAGGGCAGACTCAGGCAGAGAAAAGACATAGTCAAACGCCATTTCCCAGAATGCGCCATTCCTCACTCCCTTTCTTTCAGATCTGGGAGAGGCTGGCAAGATCCTTGAGGGGATGAGCACTTTCTTTCTGCTCCTGGACCTGGGAGTAAGCCCCTGCCACACATGCACACATCTGCTACTACGCTGCTTCCTCTCAGCTGCCTCCTCCAAGGTCTCTTCCCTAATGGAGGAGAAGGTGAGCATGAAAGAAACTGCTAAAGGCCCATGAATATTTCAAAGGGAAAAGCCAAGGGACTCCATTAAACCTTGTACACTTTTCTGTAAATGGAGAAGGAGCTGAATAATGAAATGCTCAGAGGTACTAAGGCGATTTCAAAGCAAAACAGGCAGAGACAAAATAAAATGCTTCTCACAGTGACAAAATCTCCATTTCCTCTCTAGCCTTCCTCCCTCTAGTTTCTCTTGGTCAGTTCTTTTCAGACATCCAACATCCTTGTGCCTATCACCACGATAAGGCACAGAGAAGCCAAATAGCAAGTGGTTAAAGATAAACCTTTCTCTTCCAAGAGTCCTGGTTTCTCACATTGACTGGCATTATCTTGAAAGGCATTTTATTTCCATGTTAAGATGAAGAAATTCAGGATCAGGGAGAGAGTGATACAGCACTCATTTTACTTATTTATTTATTTTTTAAAGATTTTTTTTTTGATGTGGACCATTTTTAAAGTCTTTATTGAATTTTTGACAATATTGCTTCTGTTTTATGTTTTGGTTTCTTGGCCGCAAGGCATGTAGGATCCCAGCTTCCCGATCAGGGGTCGAACCTGCACCCCCTGCACTGGAAGGCAAAGTCCCAAGCACTGGACTGCCAGGGAAGTCCCGGCACTCACTTTAGAATAGTGTGATGAGACTTAAACTTGGCAAATTACATGCATCTCAGAGCACAGAGTAATCACTTATTAAATGTTCCTTCTTTTTATTATGTATTCCTCTTCCACACTTTTTCCTATATTTGTAGAAACTCTCTTCTTTACCCAACTTCTTCCCAAACCACAGCTGTGTACCGCCTCAGCCCCATGGGTCAAGCCTGCAGCCAGGCCTGGTATCTCCAGCAAGCAGTCAAAGTCGGCCTGACAGATGCATATGTCGTAGCTGACCCAGTCCTCTTTCTAATGGCCCTGGGGAAACAGGGCTTTTAAGCCCACACATGCATGCGACAGGCTAGAAAGCCTTTATTAATGTCAGGACCAGTTAAGTCAGTAGGTGTATAATAGAGGATACCTTCTGCTTTCTGGTCTGGTGGGAAAATATGCCTCTTTCCCTTTCTTTAGCCCCCTCCATACAATATAAAAATCAATTCTGAGTTGTCAGACCATCCACGTTTGTCATTATCAATTCAGAGCCCAAATGGGTGTCTCTTTTGAACTCTGGCATTACTGGAGTAGGAGAAATGGGAGCTGTTTTCCCACTGATGAGCTCTGTGTAAACTCCTCAAGGGTAGAGATGGCCTAGGCACTGACCAAGATGTTTTGGAATCAGTTAATCTGTAAAGTATTCTCCAGATTAAAGAATTTTCTCTGGGCCATTGAAAAGTACTGCAGTTTCTACTCGCAAACTATCCTAGTCAGTTCAGGCTGCTATAACAGGATACCATAGACTGGATGGCTTATGAACAATGGCAATTTATCTCTCACAGTTCTGGAGGCTAAAAGTCCAAGATCAAGGTGCCAGCATGGTCAGTTTCTGGTGAAGACCCTCTTCTGGGTTGCAGACTGCTGACTTCTCCCTGTGTCCTCACATTGTGGAAGGAACTAGAGAGCTCTGTGGTGCCTTTTTTATAAGGGCACTAATCCCATTCTTGAGGGCTCCACCCTCATGACCTAAGCACCTCTCAAAGGCCCCACTTCCTAATACCATCACATTGGGGATTAGGCTTTAAGATACGAATTTTGGGGAGACACAAACTTTCAGTCCACATCACAGACATTATTGCATGACCACTGAATCATCAGCCTCAGCATTATATGCTGGGTGTGCAAAACACACCTGGTCCCTGCCCTTAGTAACCTAGAGTCTAATAGACAACTGAATTTAACATCTAATCAGCAACTCACTGGGTAGACAATTAAATGGGTGATTTTAATTTTAATACAATGGAGTGCTAGCAGAGAAGTTAAGTGCCATGGTAAGAGGAACCTTAAAACAGATGGGGACAGTCAGGAAAGACCTCTCAGCAGTGGTGGCATCTGAACTGAGTCCTGAAATATGAGTAAGAATTAACCAATTGTCTGATACAATACATAATTTGTAGTTTCATCAGAGCAAATTGTTTCAGACAAAATGCTGTACACCTGATCTCAAATTTCATCTTTTTATGAAGACTCCTGCTTTACTCTCCTATTGCAAATTAATCTTACCTGGTTTTGATCTTCTGTAGCTCATTCCCTTATACCTATAATTTAGGACTTAAACAAAGTCAAAGTTTTCATTGCTGCTTTACAACTATTTCAAGTCTTTTCACTCCCATTGAATTTGTAAGCTTCTCAAGAGTAGTAGTTTTATCAATGTGAATTATATATTTCTAATATTTCCTGTGTGGTTTTGTCAAAGGTCAACTATCTGGAAGGCAAAAACCATGGATTCTACTCCCAACTCTGAAAATTTTTGCATAACTTGCTGCAGTTCTCATGGATATCAATAGCCAGTTTTAGTTGCCTCATCTATAAGATGGGAATGATATCCCTCCCTCAGCCATTTCATGGGATTATGTAAGGTTAATGATAGAATACCTCTAAAATTCTTCTTAAAGAGTAAAATACTGTAAAATTGGGCTTATTGAACATGCCTCCTGATAATTACCTTTTATTGAATAGAATGCTAGACATTCTATCCATTACTGCCTCTGTCAGGACAGGTGAGATTAAGCTGCAATAATGAACATCCCCCAAATCTTAGTGAACATCCCCCAAATCTACTAAGGTATATTCTTAACTATTTAACTTGTCCCTCCTAGATTGTGGCTGGGAGGTGGGAGCTCGGATCTGTAGTCTCTCAGGGACACAAGCCATTGGCCATCTTGAGTACCACCAGTTGCAGAGTTGGAAAGAAAGAATTTAAGAGTTTCACATGGGCACATCTTTGCTTATGTCAGGAAGCCACTACTACTTATAACTCAATGCCTAGAGCTAGTCACATGACCCAGACACAGCCACAAGGAGAACAAGAAGTACAATCCTAGCATGTGACCAGAAGGCAGAGAGCCATGAAGAGTTGGCAAATAGCAGGAGTATTCTGGTGGTACAGGTATTAATGGTCCACTGCTTTTGAATATCTCCCAGTGTAGTGAAGAAGATGGAAACATAAAGACTGCACAGTGATGGTGAGAAGAGGTGACTTCACAGAGCTAAGGGACACAGTGGACCAATTTATTCATTCAGAAAACATTTATTGGGTGCCTACACCATGCCTGGAACCAGGGATCCCAAGAACCCAATTCCTGCCTTCAAGGAGCACATGATCTTGACAAGATAAAGAAAGAGACAAGAAGAGCATTAATTAAGTGCCACCTTTGTGCCAAGCTCTGGGATACATTTCTGATTTAATCTTCACCACAATCCCACAGAATCGCTAGTGTCCCCATGTTACACATAACCTAGTTATCTCTGAGTTCTCTATGTTATAGTGACAGAGCAGGATTGGAACTAGGTCTGTCTATTCCAAAGCAGTGCTCTTTTCACCATGCCATGCTGACTCACTGGTCAGAGAGAGAAAGTATATAAGCAGCAAATTACAGCATGGGAAATATAGCAGCATGACCAGTGCATGCACTGTGTACTCTGTGGGCCCTGGAGAGGCAACTAAATGCCTGGGGAGTGTCTGAAAGTTTTCTCCACGGAGGTGACATTTTCGCTGGGGCTTTTGAAAGATGAGTCAATATTTTCCATGCAAAAATCAATTCAGTCTAAGTAGTAATAAATGAGGCTTAAAGAGGCAAACAGCCAAGTTGTTTATCTAATGTCAAATGTCCCTGTGATCACACAGTTCCATATGTCTTCCTTGCCACCAGCATCCTTCTTAATTCTGACTCACAACCAAACAGCCACCCTCAATTTCTCTCTCTTTTTCACCCTTTACATCCCGTTGGCAATCTATCACCAACTGCTGATAAATTCTTCCCTGTGTTATTTCTCAGGAGTCCACTACATGACCAAATCCCAAAGAGGGCGGTTTCCTGGAGGAGAGGAATGTTGCCCAGTGTAATCATGGACCTCCAATCTGCTTAAGTCACTGAAGTAGACCTGTCAGCAGAGCTGGAGTCGATATTGTGGGAGTAGGGTAAAGCTGTTTCTCTCACTCCACTTCAGCACCTGCCACTTTAGCTTTGCTTGGTGCTGGCAAAGAAAGAAGAATGATTGTTTCTGAAGGTGTGATGTGAAGCTGGAATAATGGTAAAGGGAACCCTACTTATAATAATTATGCTTCAGCATTTCCCTGCAGATGTTTCCTTCTTTTAGCTCTTTACAGAAAAGTAAGAGAAGATTTTTGTCTTTCTAAAAAAATTTCCCCTTTCGTTTGCTAAATAAGCCAACTTAATATGAGAGAGATGAAAAAAGAATAAGCATAGAGTATTAATATCGATTTTGAGGACTCTGGATTTATACTCTGCTCACTCTCTTAACTATTCAACCTGGTCATACCAATCAGAACATGTTCTTTTCTTTTTTCCAGTCATCAGCATTATAAATTTTACCATGAGCAGAAAATCCAGCTATTCTTTCTTGTACTTATGACAAAGTCTAATACAAAGACAAAGCAGTTAGAAATGATCTGGAAATTTTGTCAGTGATGCATGATTCAGCTTGCTATTACTTTATATAACCTGAGATTGCTCTCAGGTAAGGGCTTACCCGTGTTAAGGAAGATTTACCTGCAGGATGCCAAAGCCAAGGAGGGAGGTGCCATTTTGCAGATGACATTATATTTACTCAAGTTTTGTAAGCAATTTCATTTTAACTGAATATAAAGTAGTTATAAAAAACCTGGAAGGTGGCTTCTAAACTGGGCTGAAGATGTTTGAAATTGAGATTCTGGGGAGTCTTGAGTAACAGGAGAAAGTGTCAGTTCTGAATCTACATAGAAAATGGAGTGCAAAGGTCCTCTCTAACATATTTGAAAAAGATGTGTGGAGGAACTGAGAGGCAGGAGGTCCCTGAGTGCTAGGACAGTCACAACCTGGAAGGTAGACAATTTGAAGATGGGTACAGACAAATTATGTTTTCTGATTCCTAAAATGTGGATTTTTCACATGTAAATATTTCTAAAATGAGATTCATCTTCAAGAAATGTATATACCTAATGTGATACTGTTCCTTTATTTATTTATTTAGTTAGTTAGTTAGTTAGAAAAGAAGCTGTTATTTAGAATTCTTTTAATGGCTATTTGTATGAAAGCTCTGTTAAAACCTTTTGGTAAGTGTTTCATTGGATCATTTACATATTATATACATTTTATATATCTTATATGTACTTTTACCATTGAGTTGTAAGAATTTTCTTTCAATATTTGTCTCAATGTGTAGTATGTCTATTCATTTCCTTTCTACTGTCTTTGAAAGATCAGGTGTTTCAAACTTTAATGAGATTCATTTTATCAATTTTTTCTCTTATAAATCATGATTTTTTGTCTTATATAAGAAATCATTGCCTATCCCAAGATTACAAAGATTTTCTCTTATATTTTTTAGATGTTTTATAATTTTAGCTTTTACATTTAAGTCTATTACACTTAGAGTAATAGACTCTAAGTGTAATAGACAATGTTTGAGTTCAATTTGAGTATGAGTTCAATTTCATATATGATTTGATGTAAGGGTTGAGGTTTATTTTATTCCATACAGTTATTCATTGTTCTAGTGCCTTTTATGGAAATAACTATCCTTTTCCCCATTGAATTATCTTGACTCTTTATCAAAAATCAATTGAACAAGGCCTTCCCTGGTGGTCCAGTGGTTAAGACTTCGCCTTCCAATGCAGGGTAAGTGGGTTTGATCCCTGGTCGGGGAGCTAAGATCCCACAAGCCTCGTGGCCAAAAAACACCAAAACATAAAAGAGAAACAATATTGTAACAAATTCAATAAGACTTAAAAAAAATGGTCCACATTAAAAAAAAAATCTTAAAAAAATGTCAATTGAACATATTAACTGTGGGTCTACTTCCTAACTTGGTATTCTTTTCCTTTGACATATGTCAATACATATTGTCTTGATTCCTGTAGCTTTATAGTAAATTTTACATTTATATTTATAGTAAATTGTACAAGCTAGTTGTTTCCTGAAATTATGTTGCCTATTTTAGGCCTTTTGCCTTTCCAAATAAATTTAAAAATCAGCTTGTCAATTTTTCCCAAAAAAGCTTGCTGGGATTTTGATCACTAATCAGTGGAAGACAAATTACAAGCACAGTGACATACCTCTACACACCCACTAAAATGCTAAAATTATAATGACTGACATTAGCAGGTACATTGGTGAGGGGCGATCTGGAATAAGTGGAACTACGCTGCATTGCTGATTAGAATAAAAAATGGTATAAACATTTGGGAAAACAGTTTGTCAGCTTCCTAAAAAATTAAATATTCACTTACTGTATGATCCAGCAATTTCACTCAGTTATTTACCCAAGAGAAATAAAAACATGTGTTAGCACAAAGACTTGTACATAAATGGTAACAGCAATTTAATTCATAATATCCTCAAACTAGAAACAATCCAAATATACAACAGTAGGTGAGTGCATAGATAGATTATATTGTGTTTATACAATAGAATAATATTCAGCAATGCAAAGACATGAACTACTGGTACGTTAACCAAGCCGGATAAATCTCAAGAAGATGCTGCTTGAAAGAAGCCAGACACAAAAGCGTACATACCATATGATTCTTTTTATGTGAAAATCTGGAAGGGACAATTTACGTATATAGTGATAGAAAGAGGGTCAATGTTTGCTGGGAGTTGAGGTAGGGTTGGAAATGGACTGGAAAAGGTCAAAAAAGAAATCTTTGGAGGGGTGATGAAAATATCCTGTATCTTGACTGTAATGAGAGTTACACAGGTGTATACATTTATCAAAGCCTATTGAATAGTTAAAATACATGCGTCTAATTATATGTATATTATACACCAATAAAATAAATTTTATATTTAGTACAGTGAACCCATATTTCCTTCCTTCTTGAAACACTCCTCTTTTTCAAGAATTTTACACTTTCATGGCCTTTCTCTTAACTTTCTTGGTGTTGCCTCTTGGTTTGTTTTATTAGTTCCTCTCTATGAGTGTCCCAGGGCTTAGTCTTCTCTCTTCAGTTTGATTGAAATACTATCTACAGTATTCAACTTTTATAGCTCCATCTCAGCTCTTTCTTCTATGTTAGAGTTCCATAAATTCATCTTCCTACTTGACATCTCCAATTAAATGTATCATACGCATCTCAAAATTAACATATCCAAGCTGAACTCATTCAATCTTTCAAACCTGTTTCTCCCTCACTCTTTGCTTCCCCAGTGAATAGCACCATTGTATACCCAGTTATTCATGACAAAAGTTTGAGAAACATCCTGTATACCTCCCTTTCTCTCGCACTTCAGATACAGTCTATCAGCAACACTTAACCATACCATACCTATTAGTTAGTGTTCTCCAGAGAAACTGAACCAACAGGATATGTACATAGAGGAAAAGAGGTTTTATTATAAGGATTGGCTCACATAATTATGGAGGCTGACAAGTCCAAAATCTGCAGGGTGGACTGGCAGACTGGAGGAAACAGCAGGGCTAATGTTCCAGTTTGAGTTCAGTCTGTCTACTGGAGGACTCTCTCTTACTTGGGGAAGGGTTAATCTTTTAATTTTATTCAGGTCTTCAACTGATTGGATGAGGTCCAACCACATACTTAACGGTGATCTGCTTTACTCAAAGTCCTCCAATTTAAATATTAATCTCATCCAAAAACACCCTCATGGAAAACCTAGAATAATGTTTGATCAATTAGCTGGACACCATGGCCCAGCCAAGGGACACATAAAATTAACCATCACATCATATTTAACCTCTCCCCTCCTTCTTTACCATCATTTCCCCTGTTCTAGCGACCATCATCTTTCAGCCTCCCGTTTCCATCCTTTTTTGTCTGCAATCCTCACTTTACACAACAATCAGAGTTTACTTTTTTTAAAGATAAATCAACTCACACTGACTCCTCTGAGTTCCTAAGCAGCTTCCTGTTCTACTTAAGGTAAGGTGTAATCTCCTTATCAAGGCTACCATGACCCAGTGACCTGGCCTATTCTACCCTGGCAGTCTCACACTATCCCACTCTCCCCGATGATCATCACCTCTAGCCAGACTGCTCTGCTTTTGTTTCCTAGAACACAGCCAGCTCTTGCCCACTTCAGGGCCTTGCATATGCTGTTTCCACAGCCTCATCTTCTCCTCCTCACTTCTTCCCACAGCTTCCTTCCTCTCACTTCAGTGTTTCTGTTCATTCCCCATCATATCTCACCTAAAGAATAACTTTAGCCTCCTCTCAAGAGGCTTCACCTTCGCAACTTCTTTGTACTCTGCAATATTGTCAGTTTTCTTTTTTTTTTAAACATCTTTATTGGAGTATAATTGCTTTACAATGGTGTGTTAGTTTCTGCTTTACAACAAAGTGAATCAGTTATACATATACACATGTTCCCATATCTCTTCCCTCTTGCGTCTCCCTCCCTCCCACCCTCCCTATCCCACCCCTCTAGGTGGTCACAAAGCACCGAGCTGATCTCCCTGTGCTATGCGGCTGCTTCCCACTAGCTATCTATTTTACGTTTGGTAGTGTATATATGTCCATGCCACTCTCTCACTTTGTCCCAGCTTACCCTTAGTTTTCTTTTTAAACCGCAAATCTAGTCTCTAAAATATCTCTCATATAAAGTTCTTAACCTTTTTTGTTCCATAGATCCTTTGGCAGCTGACCAAGAATCAGCACTCATTATTCTCCTTCTCAGAATATTGTCTGAAAATAATCAAATAGTACGCATACAATTACAGCACAAATTATTGTGAAATAAGTTACTGAATTTTTTCAAAAATTTGTGATACAGTTATCAATGTGCTTCTTTGTTAATAACACGATGTAGCAGTAGATCTCATCACCAAAATTTTGAAGATGAGATTAGCATAAACATTTTAAGGTATCTATAACAACTGTAATACGAAATAAAAATAACTAATTTCTTTTGATAACAGGGTCACAAGTATTGCTAGTACTGTAACCAAAAGTGGGGTCCGGCTGCTCACCGCTCAAAAGCCACTAAAGAGGCCAGGTTGGTGGAAAGGAAAGTTTGCTTTATTTTGGATGCTGGCAAACAGGGGAGGAGGGTGGACGCCTGTCCAAAGGCCGACTCCCCTCCCATCAGTCAGGGGGTAAGAGCTTTTATAGACAGAGGGAGGGGGCTACATGCAGAAATAATACAGTCAGCTCTGACAGTCATCTTGAAATTGGTCATCAGTGGTCTGACCTGCATCAGCTTGATTGTTTTAGGTACAGTTAATCTTCAGTTCCAGGGCAGGTTTGTGTCCATTTCTTTGAGGCCATTTCTTGGAATTGTGGCAGCTTATGTCATGGCTACAGCCTGGTCATCACGTAGTTAACTTCTTCCACTTGGTGGGGGGTTTCAGTATCTATAAGACAGCTCATGGGATATGGTTCAGAATATGATCTATAGCCCTTAAGGAGGAACTAAAGGTCCTTGACTATGCTTAATGACTAAACTATTATTATTTGGTCTCCTTTGACTGTTTTCCTTTGTTTCTGCATTTTCTCACTTGTCCGATTAAAGTTATTCTTTGGCTAAATTTTTTCCACAGACAAAAGGCAGGCTGAGGACATGGGGGTTGGGGGGGAGGACCATAAGGTCCTGCTCAGTTTCAGTACCACTATATTTTGTTAGCTACATTCATAATTGAAGGTGTTATGACTCAATGTTTCTTTCCCCCCCAAAAATTCATAGACTAAAGTCCTAACTCTCAACATTACAGTATCAAATGTGAGGCTTTGGGGAGGTAATTAGATTTGGATGAGGTCATGAGGGTGGAGCCCCCATGATGGGATTAGTGCCCTTGTAGGATGAGAAAGGCACCAGAGCTCTTTCTCTCTCTGCCATGTGAAGATACAGCAAGAAGGTGGCAATCTGTAAGCCAGGAAGAGGGTCCACATCAAGAATCAAATCTGCTATCACCTTGATCTTGGATTCCCCAGCCTCCAAACCTGTGAGAAATAAATGTCTGTTGTTTAAGCTATTCAGTCTATGTATTTTGTTTTAGCAGCCCAAGAAGACAAAGACAGAAGGAAACACTATAATAATTATTATTTTACATAATAATCAGTAAAAATAAAGTATTTTATTTTCCATCTAAGTTTACAAACCCCTTGAATTCTATCCCAGATGGATTCTAGTAGTTGAGTCCCTATATACCAATTATTATTATTATTTTTTTTTTTTGCGGTACGCGGGCCTCTCATCGTTGTGGCCTCTCCCGCTGCAGAGCACAGGCTCCGGACCCGCAGGCCCAGCAGCCACAGCTCACGGGCCCAGCCTCTCCGCGGCATGTGGGATCTTCCCGGACCGGGGCACGAACCCGTGTCCCCTGCATCGGCAGGCGGACTCTCAACCACTGTGCCACCAGGGAAGCCCCCAATTATTTTTACAATAAAGACAAAACTCCTTAGTTTTCTAAACAATTTACAAATAATTCCAGCACTTTTTTCCAGCCTCATCTGTATACAAAACCACATATCCCCTTATAATCTAATCTCCAGACATACAGACCTCTTGCCATGTCCAATTCTATCAAGTTGTTTTATGTCTTTAAGTCTAAGGGTGGTCTCTCTGGCTGGAATATCTCTCTCCAACTTCTTCACCCAACAGTCTTCTTCATCACTTAAGACTAAGCATTTCTGACTTCTTCCTGTCCTCCAGGAAGCCTTTATTATTCTCTGCACAGTTTAGGTACACGTCTACCTGGTTCTCACAGAACTGTTTATTCCCTTACGGCAGCCCCCACAACCCTGCCCTGCCCTTGTTTCACATCAGCATCCTTTAACTGTATGGAACATGTCTTATTTCTTGTGCTATCTCCTGTGTTTAGGGCAGTGCAAGGGTTTAATACATTTCTGTGGAATCAATTGATGTCCTGAAACTGTAGCAGCTTCTAGGCTCCTGCAGAGTAGTCAGAAAACAGAGACTGAGCATGTATAACTAGGAGAAGTGAGTCCATCTGAGTTGCCCTGGTAATGGCTTTAAAGTAGCAGGTAAGCATTTGAACTTAATAATATACAACATGATGCAATAGTACCAACTTATGCATCACAAAGACTATTTGGAGAAAAGGCTAGCAAAGAGGAGAGGCAAAACAACATGACTTTGCCTGTTCAGGAATACAGTAAAGCCCCTTTCCAGAGCAGGCCTGGGATGTTGGGTAATCATCCCTATTTTAAGTGATACCCTGGTTAAATGAGTTCTTCCTATATCCTGATTCCTTTAGAAAAAATCCAGGATAGATACTAGTGACAACTGGTTTTATTACAGCTGTTAAGGTGAGGCTCCAGTGTTTTAGTTTTTATTTTTGTTTTCAATTTTTTATTTCTTATCTCACTTTCTACACCTTATCAAATTATTATATACACTTATATATATATATACACACACCATACACATATTAAATATGTATACATGTATACATGCATATATACTCATATTTACATATATGTGTGTGTATCGTATATATATAGATATAGATATAGATATAGTGTCTTTCTCATCTGGAAAAAATATTATAGTAATTTTTATGTTATTAAACACCTACTCTATTGCAGCATAACAGTAACATACCCAGAGTAAATATTTAAAAATATTTGTTCAACATAATTTGCTAATAGGAAAGGATCCATGTTCATTAAGTTGTATAATTACTTTCATACCATATGCTGTTCTGTTGTAAAATAAGGTTTGATATTTAAAGGAGATACCTATGATTTCAAAATTAGATCACATCCAATATCTCATTCTTCTAAATATACAACATGTTTTATGACTTTCACTCCGAGTTTGGGGGTGGGGAAAGTGTCATTGGCATCCCTGAAACTCACTTCCAACCTTAGCTACCATGTTTTTCTCCTCAGTAGCCATAGTGGTATTATCTCTCAGCATTTTCAGTTTGTTAGTTAAATCTTGAAAATATCAAATTAACATGTGAGGGAAGAATGAGGATATACTATATACCTTGGACAGCAAATAACCATGCTTATGCCACAGATATTGTGAAAATGTCCAGGGGTCAAGGAACCAGGACCAACTGGGTGGGAGGTTACTGGAGCTGGGGCATGAAGGAGGGACCGATGCATCAGAAATCTTTTACTTTGTACATGGCAGAAGCACCATTCAAACTAGCTCAAGCAAAAACGGGAATTAACACACATAACTGAAAAGTCCAAGAATAGTACTTGCTTCAGGCATTGTTAGAACTAGGTGACCAAACAATGTTACCAGGACTGTGTCTCTTTCCATTTTGGGGGTAGGCTCTTTCCATGTGGTGAGAAAACAGTCATCATCTGTGAAATGCATTCACTTGTCTAGAAATGCTACCAGGAAAAAAGTTTTTTTCCTGCCATCTCTGGCAGAAAATTCCATGGGAGGACTGGCTTAATCCAATCACTGTGTCCAGGAGATGTAAGGCCTGATTGGCCAGGCCTGGTTCTTATATCTGTCCTATGTAGAGGAGGAGAGGAAAATATTCTGAGTCAGCTCCATTAAAACTAAACAGCATAGATTCAACATAAGAAAGAGGTAGTCTATTGCCAGAGGAATGGAAAGGATGTGAGGTGGGCAAGAACAACAGACATCCACTGCTAAGTAATGTTATGAGACACTGCCCTATGGATATCTCTATTGTCTTAAAAGTGATAAGGTCAAAAAGCATGTACCAAATTTAAATAAAACACTTAAAGTAAAATTTGTGTTTACATTTTTGAGAGAGAGTCATTCATTTCCATTTACTGAGATCCTACTAAATGCCAGGCAGTGTCTTAAGAGGTGGAAACAGAAACAAAAGAGAGAAAGTTCTTAATTTCATGAAGCTTATAGTCTAGTGATGGAAGATAGGTGAATAAAGCAATTGAGTAAAGGATACAGTATTTTAATGGAGATAAGACTTATTTCTACTTGAAATACTTTCAGAGGAAAGGGTGATAGAAAATATTGAGCAAGCTGCTCTTGGGAGGCTCCGATGAGAAGGTGATGTTTCAGAAACTACTTGAAAGAGCCACGTGGATTTCTAGGGAAGAGCATTCAAGCAGAAGGAATAGAAGGGGCAGAAGTGGCAATGGAGGATCAAGATGCAATGTCAGGAGTGGAGCAAGCAGGCACAATGAGGAGGCTGCTGTGGCTGGAATCTCTAAGCCACCATTGAGTGACTGAATCAAGACTTGAGAGAGGGCTTCCCTGGTGGCGCAGTGGTTGAGAGTCCGCCTGCCGATGCAGGGGACGCGGGTTCGTGCCCCGGTCTGGGAAGATCCCACATGCTGCGGAGCGGCTGGGCCCGTGAGGCATGGCCGCTGAGCCTGTGCGTCCGGAGCCTGTGCTCCGCAACGGGAGAGGCCACAACAGTGAGAGGCCCGCATACCGCAAAAAAAAAAAAAAAAAAAAAAAAAAAAAAAAAAAAGACTTGAGAGAGTCATGTAGCCATTGTTACCCCAAGTTCATCATTGGGTAGATACATGAGAGTGCTAGGTTCTCAGGCAAATGCTTCTCTCTCTTCTCGGACAAGGGGCCTGAGTCGCAACTTGGAGCACCCGTGGGAAGTTTGCAAAACCGAAGGAAGGGAAAAAGAGGTAGAGAGTGACAGGCAAGAATCAAAGCCCTTTCATTCATTTATTCATTCGTCCATTCGTGCATTCTTGAAGCATTTATTTCGTATCTGCCTGCTATTTTCAGACACTTGGGTAATCAGAGTATAAGACTGAGTAGGTCAAAAATCCCACACCTAAGCAGTTTGCAGTCTGGCAGGAATCGTTTATGCAGACAGGGTGGGCTACATCAGGGAGGGGAAGGCAGGATTCCTAGGTCCAGGCTGGCAGGAGTTTAGAAATTCGTCAAAGGCAGCACTGCAGAACACTGTTGGTGACCCCAGTGCTAAGGCAGAGGCTGCCTTCCCTCCCGGGTGGAAGCGATACTTAGAGCCTTGCCTGCCTCTTGCTGCTGTAAGAGCTGAGACCCAGGTGCTGCTTTCCTCACCCTGCCACTGCCTATCCCCCCTTGCTTAACTAACACTCCTGGGCTTCTAGGCGCTACCCTATTCTACTTACTAAAGGAAGAAGGCGGAAGGACCATGAGGGTAGAAAAAAGAAAAAAGACAGACACAAAACTCTTCCTTTTGTTTCTACTCTGCATCATTTTTTCCCTAATATGGTGGGGAATTTTTAAAAAGCATCATTCTTCCCTCCAGGCTTAAAAAAAAATTCCAAGGGAGAGAGATACCTTCTTTTTACTTCACTGCATAAAATGAAATATCCATCATCTTCTTATCTAGAGTTTAAAAATAAATTTGTACCAATGGTGTATAATCAAGGAGCCCTTCATGAACATGAGTTTTGAAGTGACTTGAGTCTTGCTTTATAACCGTGCTCTCCCCAGCATGGAGATAAACACAGCTGGGACGGGTGGTGAAGCCCACCAGGCATCGCAAACTGGTGGTTTGGTTTGGCAGCCCTAGATTATTCTTGTTTGTTTTTAATTTATTTTCAGAATGTTAAGGTAGGTCATGAATTCTTTACATTTATTTATTTTATTTTTTTATTTATTTTTGGCTGTGTTGGGTCTTCGTTGCTGCACACGGGCTTTCTCTAGTTGAGGGGAGCAGAGGCTACTCTTCCTTGCGGTGCGCGGGCTTCTCATTGCGGTGGCTTCTCGTTGCGGAGCACGGGTTCTAGGCGCACGGGCTTCAGTAGTTGTGGCTCACGGGCTCTGGAGCGCAGGCTCAGTAGTTGTGGCACATGGGTTTAGTTGCTCCACGGCATGTGGGATCTTCCCGGACCAGGAATCGAACCCGTGTCCCCTGCATTGGCAGGCGGATTCTCAACCACTGTGCCACCAGGGAAGCCCAGGTCATGAATTCTTCAGTTCGTCCCAGCCCTGACCAACTTGGAACCACTCCATGGTGTCTATATCTGTCGAAAGCAAGGAAACTTTTGGGAATATTAGACATTTAATTCTCAGGTACTCATGGGCCAACCCACTCTCAAGCCTTACAGTCCCTGGGTATCACGAAGACCTCACATAATCAGAGCTGCCCAACCATCATTAGAAAATGTTTATCTAGAGAACACAATTCTAGCATTCCCTTTTGGAGCAGCAGGGCCAGGGTTAGGGTGAGGGTAGTGAGGTATATCAAAAAGTGAGTGATCAAGATAAATAATATTTAATGCAATATTTTAAAAATCAAAATTAATGTAAAAATATCTATGATAAACAGAATATTAAAATTTCAAATAAAAAATTTTGTTTGTTCTTTGTTTGTTTCATGACCCTGCATTATTGCACAATGGCACCATTCCTTCCCCATCAACCCTCAGCTCCCTGGCCTGGCAACACGGCCCATGTCCACCAGTAGGCGGGTTTGTTGGGGCTGACAATGGTGTGCCAACTGATCGGGCAACGTGGAGCTTTCTATATAGTTATGTTTTTTACTGTAGAGCTTTTATTAAACTTCCCATTTGGTTAAAAATACAGAATGATATTTTAATAAGTGTATACAGAATTGCACAGTTTTCCTTTTACCTCAGGCTTCACTAAGGCCCTGGAAAGCAGACATGGGAACCACAAGGTCCTCTCTTATTTAGCAGTCTGAATGAAAATGTCTGCAGTGTGGAAAGCAGTTTACAAAATAATATGCACAGCATGAGCCTATTTTAGCTTTAAATATATACTTATATACACATATGCATATAGCTTAATAGATAAGTGGATAATATATGGGAAAGGAGGAAGGCAGATAAACACACAGTCAATATGAAGATGTATCTCTAAATGGTTAGATGCTCAGTTCTGGATGGTAAACTGTAGATTATTTTTAACTCCTTTTTTTAATTTATATTTTCTACCTTTCTACAATGAAAGAGTATTATTTGGGTAATTAAACAATAAAATTATTTTAAGGTTCTAATGACACTCCCATGTGCTTTCATAGCCTGATTATATACAAGGCAATGTTAATTGGCAACATTTTTCTTTGTATGGAGGCATCTCACTTCATCAAAGATGTACTTTGTAAGGTACCATCTGTGACACTAAATATGCTGTATTTACCAACAAGGACGCATACCTGTAAAAAAACAAACCAGGTAACCAATCTGCTAGAAAATGTACATTTAAAATGTCCTTGTCACTTTAATAAAATTCTCCAAGAACATTTAATGGCTCATCATTCTCATAGCTATAATCTTGCCCTCATTCCTTATGACTGTGAATTTCTTTCTAGGAAGGAAGCACAAAATTGCAGTTATATACAAGTAAATATGTGACTGAAAGAGGTGGTGAGTGTGGATGCAGCCTTTTCCTACATGATAGGCAGGTATGAGTTTTAATCCCCTAGAGAAAAAAAGTGAGTTTTTTTGAAATAAAAAAAGCCCACAGTTTTAATGTTCATTAGATAACATTTAGCTAGAAGGGTCACCAATCATTAAATTATTTTTATAGGCAGCTTAGCAGAAGCTGTTTCCATGACAACAGACAATGTATGGAAGGTAAAAAAAAAAGTTAATGGACTTTGTGGTGATTTTAATAATGCTCTATGGAAATCATTCATTAATCTGATTTTCCTGTTGCTCAGGATTCCATGTCAACTGCAAAACCAGCTTTCCTGGGACTGGCTGATGTTAGAAATAATGCATTTTTGAGAGCTCCAGTGTGCCTTTCTCTAGGGAGTTGAGATAGAGAGTTTGGTAATCCCCTCTCAGTCTCTCTTATGAGCTGAATATGGGAAGAGACTACTATTAAAAAAAAACCAAAAAAACCAGAAAACCTTAGATCACCTCAAAGTAACTACGGAAAGTATAGGTTTGGCTTCCCTGGTGGCGCAGTGGTTCAGAGTCTGCCTGCCAATGCGGGGGACACGGGTTCGTGCCCTGGTCCGGGAAGATCCCACATGCCGCGGAGCGGCTGGGCCCGTGAGCCATGGCCGCTGAGCCTGCGCGTCCGGAGCCTGTGCTCCGCAACGGGAGAGGCCACAAGAGTGAGAGGCCCGCATACCGCAAAAAAAAAAAAAAAAAAAAAAGGTCATATACTATTATTTTCTATGAATACGGATTCAGTGGAAGAAGTTTAGAATTATACTTTGAAGGAGTTGAATTGTGTCAGGTCACAGGAATGTTGCTTTGAAGTGTAGATTTGGGAAAGAAATGAAAACATTTATCCTACCAAAAATCTTTGGGGTAAAACAATTCCTAAAGCAATATCCTGCCAATATGGCTCCAACCCATGGATAACATTTTTCAACACCTTTTCTCACATCTGATGAGACCATAATCCGATCACGATTGAGTCCCAGATACTTGCAAAGTCTTCTGTGGAAATCACACCAACTCAGAATAAATTCAAAACTCTTTAATTGTTTTAATATGTTATTGATGCTTTCCTTTTGACCTTTTTATGCTTTTCCTTATAGACCTTTTCCCTTGTGATTTCTTCTTCCATTTAGTGTCAGTGATGAGGAAAAACCCCTTGATCCAGTAAGGACTCATCTTTCATGTGACATCAGCTTTCTTCAAAGCATTAACTGGTCACCAGCTCCACACAAAGCTGAGCAGAGTTACCAAGGTGTAGGTTGTATCTCCTAAGATCACTTATTTCCATGATCTTCATTATTTTGAAGGCTTTGACACAATTTTCTCTTCCTTGTTGGGAAATTCTATGTGCAGATGAATGCAGAAAGCTTAAGGGAGTCCATTGGCAATGCTTGTCTATGAGAATCAGGGTCAGGACAGAGTATGACGTTAAGAATTTGTACCAGGAACTTCCCTGGTGGCGCAGTGGTTGGGAATCTGCCTGCCAATGCAGAGGACATGGGTTCGAGCTCTGGTCTGGAAAGATCCCACATGCCACGGAGCGGCTGGGCCCGTGTGTCACAACTACTGAGCCTGCGCGTCTGAAGCCGGTGAGAGGCCCACACACCGCGATGAAGAGTGGCCCCCGCCTCGCCGCAACTGAAGAAAGCCCATGCACAGAAACGTAGACCCAACACAGCCAAAAATAAATAAATTTATTAAAAAAAAAAAAAAAAAAAGAATTTGTACCAGGATTGACTTAGGAAATTTAGAGGGAAAAAGAACACCATCAGATGCTTCAAGATTTAGGGACATTGTTTTGTTTCTCATGGAAACTGTTTACCTTCTAGTAGAGGGTATTAGAAAACAGAAACTGGAAGGAAATTTGAAAAGGATAGATGTGCTAAATATAGACCTTTTCTTTGTATACTATCACCATTGGCAGGAACAATCATTATGACTAATCAAGAGTCTGTCAGCTGCCTTGTGTGGGGATAAGTCTAACAGAAGTTAATAAACTGAAAAAAATTAAATGGACCATGTCAATACTTGGGTTAAAAATAAATTATCTAAACAAAAGCCTGCGGGTTTCTAAGAGTTATGCATAACTTTCCATTAGATACTTCTCCTGAGTCATGAAAATATGCTGAAGTGATTTTAGTAGAAGCAAGTCTTAGTGCCTGATATGGGTTGAATTGTGCCCCTCCATCCCCCAATTCACATGTTGAAATCTTAACCCCAAATACCTTCAGATGAAACCTTATTTGGAGACAGGGATTTGACAGAGGTAATAAAGTTAAGGTGAGGTCATTAGAGTTGGCCCTAATCCAATATGGCAAAAAGGGGAAATCTGGCTATTGAGATACCCAGAGACGATGTGAAGAGACATAGGAAGAAGATGGCCATTTACAGGCTGAGGAGAGAGGCCTGGAGCAGATGCTTCCCTCACAATTCTGAGAAGGAATCAACCCTGCCAACACCTTGATTTTGGACTTCAAGCCTCCAGAACTGTTAGCAAATAAATGTCTGTTGTTGTTTAAACCACCCAGTCTGTGGTACTTTGTTACAGCAGCCCTACAAAATAAAATAGCACCCAAGTGCCCCATCAAGGACCTACGCCATTGGTTCTGACTGGAGCCTTATGGTTTCATCCATCTTTTCTTTGTCAGGGTGGTTGGTGTCAGACTGGGATGCCAGAACAAAGATAAAATGTAAGAATCCCAGTGTGTCAAACCAACTCATGAGAAGGTGGAACAGAAACACAGAGCCATTGGGAGTTTGATTACTCTCATGGTTTATTAATATTCAGATTGAAAAAGGAGCCTTAGAGCCGGAAGTTAACGCTAATTGGCACATTTGCTTTATTTCTTTATTTTCAAAACAAACTGGGTTTTGAATTTTTTCCTTTTTGTTCATTCCATCACATTGAAAAGGAGGAAAAGAAAAATGGTTTTGAATTCACTCGATATTTTGGACTCCTCAGATGAACGGAACATTGCACACACACTTGGAACAGAGAGAGATAGAGAGGAAAGTGGACTCCCACAGGGCCACACGCACCAGATCAAAAAACTTGGATACAGTGCAAGAATTTCCCAAAATGATTGGATCATCATTACCAAAAACTCGCCATAACAACACCAAGAAACAAAAAATGTTTAAGCCACACTGTTTGACTTGGGATCTTTCCTGCTTTTTTTTTTTTTTTAAATGTTTGCCACACAGAGAGAAAGAGGGCTAGTGGGTGGGAGAGGACAGACTCACAGACGTGAGTAGGACAGGAAGGGAAACTTCAGAGAGGAGTTGAGAAGAGGGTGAGGAGTGACAGGGTTCAGGAGAGGGGAGAGTGGGGATGTGGAAAGCCATTTCTTAAAGTTCAGGCATGTTCTTGGTCCGCCTCGCGTTCTTCTCCTTTACCCTCATCCTGCCGGGCACTTTCCTTAGGTTTGGTTTCGTCTACAGCTTCTGAGGAAGAAAACAGATGGGGTTAGGGCGGGGGAAGCAGAGTTAGTATTTTGTCTCATCTGTTCAGATGATAGTGCAATGCATTTCTTATTTTCATACCACTTCATAAAAGATTTAAGATAAAAAGAGATTATTGCTATCTCAGTAATGTAATTTCCAGGTTCAGAAGAGTTTACCCCCAGGAAATTGTTCAGTGACACATAGGGAAGAGCTCAGGAACAAAGCTGTGATATCGTGGGCGAGGAGTTCATTAAAGAGAAACTACCATGGTCTTTAATCTCTCAGCCTTACGGTTAAGGTATCCACACATGCGGGGTCCACAACGATCTTGTATTTCTTTTGCATTAATGTCAGACTTATCATGACAGATACTTTATGTGGATCATTCAACATCCATTCCAACTATCTCACCCCTTATTTCTAGTATTATAAAGGATGGAAAGTGAAATACTTGCATTTTCAGCTCCCCTTGGAGCTAGGGATGTCCATGTCACACAGTGATGGCCAAATCGGTAGAGACAGACTTCCCTGGGAAGGCTCCAGAGGAGGTGTTTGCTCTTTACTTTCTCCTATTCCTGATGACTGTGACATCAAACTACCTGGTAGTGTAGCAGTCACCTTGTGACCATGAATATAAAAACTATACACTAAGAATGGTGAAGCAGAAAGATAGAAAAAAACCTACTTGTGACCGACCATACTATTCCTGAACACTTTTCCTCAGACTTTTTCTTATTAATGTGAGACAAATAACTAACTTCTTTAAGCCACTGTAGTAGTTTTTAGTTTCTGGCAGTCAAAAACATTCCAAATGAGTACACTTATCCGTAGGGCAAGTGTGTTTTGCTTAATAAGAAAGACTTTGCTTCTTTTTAAAGGATCATTTTTTTCCCTAGGAAAGAGGTGATTTTCTAATTACTCTTCGGCCTGGTTTCCTGCTAGAACCCAGTCAACTGATTTCATACTACAGACAGCTTACTAGTATGCCAGCTAATGGAAAGAGAATTTGCCTTGACATCACCTCTGTTATTAAACTAAACTCCTGTATCAGGGTCCCCAAGACTCCCCCCAGGTTCAGCGATTTGCTAGGAGGACTCACAAGACTCAGCATATAGTCCTACTCATGGCTACCATTTACTACAGTGAAAGGATATAAAACCAAAAAAAGCAAAGGGAAAAGTTGTATGGAGCGAAGTTTGGAGGAAATCAGGCACAAGATTCCATGAGTCCTCTCCTCATGGGCTCATACAAGATGTGCTTAATTCCTCCAGCAATGAAGTGTGACGTGTGTGAGATGTCATAGACTAGGGAAGCTCACCTGAGCTTACAAGTCCAGGGTTTTTATTGGAGACTGGTTGTGTAGGCACCCTCTACCTAGCATGTACCAAATCCAGACTCCCAGGAGGAAAACAGATGTCCAGGATAAACCACATTGTTGGCACAAAGAGTTTAGGCACAGTGAACACTCTTAGTTAGGAAGTGGTGAGAACCCTCTCAAAATTCAGGTTCCTAGATGCCAGCCAAGGGTCAATTTTTCACACAAGTATTTCTAAGACTTGAGAGATGTTGAGACTAGAGAAATGGGGAACTTTTAGGAGACCATTAGAAGAGCTCATAAAAATGTATGTTTCTTTGAAATCAGTCAGCTATATATTTATATTCAGATAAAGCTGAACATTTATATCCAAACAAGACCACTGCTGCTAAATATAATTTTGGGAATTCCTTCTTTGGACACCTATCTAATAATATTCTTTTAAGTTTCTTCAGTAGCAGAAAATGCTTATTGTTTTGAAAATAGATGTGTTTTTTTAAGGATCAAATGAGGCTGGTCTGGTAAGTAGCAACTATGATAGGTCATTTTATCTTACAATGACTTGTTTTTGACCAAAGTTTTTAAGTCTGATTTATTTTGTGGGATTTGCAACAGACTGTAAGTTACTTTCAAAATGTAGTTATCCTAGTGAGGCTATCTACTACTACTCATAAAGAATTTTTTAAAGCTAGATCCCTCCAAGGTGATCATTATTAACTCTTGATGAACCAGCACACTGATCACATTTTCCAACAAAAATTTTTGGGTGAAACTAACTCAGTTCTGATCTTCATAATACTCTATGTATACACCAGCAGTGTTCCTCATGTATTATAGAACTTTGGTGTGCTAATGGATCATTTAATTTTCTATCAGAAGAAAGCTTCCATATTTGTTAGATCTTTTTATAGCAATTTTCAATTCTTTCAGATAATTTATTTAGTTCCCTAGCCATGCCCAAACTTCGGAGGCTACAGGTATGCCCACAGTGGTTTATCATCTTTACCAGTTCCAGGAAACCACATATTTAGTGCCCTCTTCAAACTGCAAAAGAAACAGAATATTGATTTAAACTGTCTAGAAGAACATAGAAGGATTAGCTACAGGAGCAAGAGAAGACTTCAAACCTCTCTTATTAAAATAAAAACCTGGGAGCTATTATGTATGATTTGAAGGAGATTAGGAAACTCAAGAGAAAAGGTGAAATCAGGCTGGTTAAGGTGAGAACAGAGGTATATTTGTGAAATAAGGGAACACAATCCAAAAGGAGAAAAAGAAGGAAAAAAGATCCAGATAATTTTAAATAGCCACAGTTTCTGTCCACTTCTGGAGTGGAATCAGGTTAAATCCTTCCAAATTCCCCCACTTTCTCTTGTCATTCTTTGCCTGGGCCCAGGAGAAACGGTGAAACTTGACATGCATCTGTTTATTGTGACAGGAAGTCATTGCTGTCTGTTCCTTATTAAAAGAGCTTCAATATCTACATATTCTTTCCCTCAAATGCTTCAAAGTGTTTGAAATATAATTATTTATTCATTTAGTTGTTCTATAAATTGGTATCGAACACCTGCAATGTGCCAGACATTCTTCTAGGTATTGAGAAGAAAAGTGAGAAAACCAGTAAATACCCTTGCTCTTGTTTAAGCCTTTTGTAATAAGCATATAATAGGCAATGATGAAATCCATAATTATAGAATATTAGCAGTGAGAGGGACCTCTAAGATCACCCAGTGACTAAACCATAAGTCCTCAAGGGTAACGACAGTATCTACTTTTGTACAACTTTGAATCCCCCATGTCCAGCACAGAACCTCGTGCAGGAACGGCCCTCAATAAATACTTGCTGAATGAAAGAATGAAAGGACATCCTCATTTCATAGAAGAGGAAACTGAAGTTCAGATAAAGAGATGTTTCTCTAAATCATATGGTTTGCTCATGTCAAGCCAGGACTAAAATCTAGGTCTTCTACTTGTCCAGGTTTCCCCATTATATCAGGTGGCCAAATTCGACCAGAGAAGGTCAAGAAGGTCTTTATGGAAAGAACCATAAATTGTAACTTTCCTGACCCCTTGCATAAAGTGTTTAGCTACAGCTATCATATTTGAGTATTTCCTACATGTTTAGAACAGTTCTAAGTGCACTTGTGTCATTTGATTAATTCTCACAGCTATAGGTGGGGAAGCTGATGTACAATAAGATAAAGGAACACACTCCCTGTGAATGGCAACAGTGAATTTCAACCTAGGACAGCGCCATCTAGGTAGCATCTATTTTACATTGCTCTCCCAGCTCGTCCCTTTGCCCAAGAAGGGTGAATGGGCTCAGAGTAGTAGCTATAGCAGGGGGTCCACAGGTATGTAGGCCTGGAGACTATGACGTCTAAAAATTGGTCTTTGTAAAAGCAGTTCAGAATGGAGGGAAGAATTCTGATTAGTCTTGAATAATACGAAATCTGGTCTTGGCCCTTTCTGGCACTAATTACATAATTTGTAAATGCTAGAGATGAGTTAATATGTATTCTTTTTAGTATTTTATGCAAAACCTTTGATCATCATGGTGAGTTCAAAGATGGATGAATGGCTGAGGCCAGCTGGTCACTCCAGTGATCATGATCCAATTAGAGTAAATAATCACATTCCCCATCTAGAGGCTCAGCCTCTTTCTGAGACAGTTGTTACTTAAGAAGCTGTGGAAGCTAAAGACTGAATGGGATTTTCAGTACCAAGTGACATAAAGCAAGTGAGGGAAGTAAATGTGCCCGGAGCTGGCGAATGAGGAAAGCCTGATGTGACAGCTGAAATCCAGCAAGTTAAAGAATAGAAAGTGTTCTCCCTATTTCAGTTTAGCTCTGAGTAGTACTTTTACTCATATTAAATATGAAAACCTAAAATTAATACTGTTATTTGGTTAAGGCATTACAGGAAAAGAAAGTGACCCTTGAACAACAACTGGGTTGGGGGCGCCGACCCTCTGTGTAGTTGAAAATAATCCATGTATAATTTATAGTGGGCCCTCCGTATCCATGGTTCATCCGTACCTGCAGTTCCTCTGTATCCAACATCCAACATCCATAGATTCAACCAACATGGATCGTGTAGTACTGTAGCATTCACTATTAAAATGAATCCACATATAAGTGGACCTGTGCAGTTCAAACCTGTGTTGTTCAAGGGTCGACTGTATATATCTCCTATCTATGTGTATATATCATGTGACTAGCGAGCATCCTCACTAGGAATCATTATTATTCTACCTAGGATGGGTTTCTTCCCCCAAATCAGTCTTCACCCCAGAAATCAACCCTGAAATCCAAATTTTATTATGATATAGACTATGCCCCCAAATAAATAAATAAAGCAAAAACTGATGATGTGTTTTAGCAGTTTGGTCTAAAAGGGGGAAAATTTGTCTCTTAATAAAATAAAATTGAGCAATTTTAATAATTTTTATTTGTATTAAATAAATTCTCAAAAATTACAGTCAATTTGAAGAGATAATGTTAGAATCTGATACAGAGCTATACCCTTCTCCAGCCTTGGCATGTGAGCCTTGACAAAAACATTACTTCTTCTGGGCCCAAAGACCTCTTAGAAATAACTATGTTCAGTAGCAGCTGCCGTGAATTTTACCATTTCCATGTTACTTTAAAAAGAGAAAGTTAACATCATGACAGTAAAGCCATGTATTCTTCATGTTCTAGAGTTGAAGGTTGCTTCAAAAAGGAAGAAATAAATGTGTTCATTAATTCACTTATTTATTCAATAAAAGGTCCTGGGCCTTTACTCCATGACACACACTGTGCCATGCATTTCAAATGCAATGCTGTGCAGTGGTGATACAATGAAAACACCAAGCAAAAAGCTCTGCCTTCTTGGAATTCACATGCTAGTAATTATTGTTTGTGGGAGAAGGGGTGATAAAGGAAAAAGTAATATCTAGACAAGAAGACCTCAGCGCAAAGGGGCTTATTTTCTCCTAGGCCACTTCTCTTGGATTTGCAAAGTTGAGCGTCTCTAATGAATCTCATAAATTTTGAAATATGGAAAACTCTAGTAGTTTTCTTATTCTTGACCCACGACTACCAGTCCTAAGAAAGATCAAGACCACATTAAGACAGCAATAAAAATGAAAGTCATTTCTATATCCATTTGGAACCGGGTGGTGGTAGGGGACCCCGGTGGATGATTTCACAGTGGTCCTTGAAATACGTGCCTCTAACTGGCTCTCTGATTCTTGCTGAAATAGATTCTGGAAGCAGCTCTTGTCTTTATGCATTCCATTCATTTCCTTGAAAGGGTGAGAATAGCACGTCTGCACATTCTGTTAGTGAGCAAATACCAGGAGCATATGCAGCAGCGGCTGCTTGTGTGCTCAGCCAGGCAGCCCGGCTGCAGTGCTGCTGGAGAGATGGCGGTGTTCCCAGCTGCCATTGCCTACACTGAGCTCTAATGGCCCTGTTTACTGGCACCGGTCCAGGCCCCTCCACAGCCCTACATTACTGAAATTAGGTTGAGTGGATTTCCCAGTAAAACATTACCTCTTGGGACCTGCCCAGCTCTCCCCAGCCTTGTCAACATTGATTAAATAGAAGCTGCTATCATCCTGGGGCCATGCCCACAATTACTCTACCAATCACCACTGGGCTGGGCTGTTTGCTTCCTTTCCCTTTTGATTTTCACTTTTCTTGAATATTAAGCATCATTACCTCAAAGGCTCAAAGGAAAGTAATAAAAACAACATTCTGTAGCTACCTCACATATGTCCCTTTGTTACTTACATGGTCTTCCTCTTGAGCTGTGTACCAGATATCAGTCTGGAGCCTGGATCATGGCTTTGGGTGGTCACATTTTGCTATGCTTTTTTGTTTTTCATTTTTGCCATGTTTTCCATTTCAAGTCCCTCTCAAAACACTGAGCCAGTATACAGCATTTTGTGTCAGCAGAGTGGTGCAAGTATCACCTATGCTCCCAACTCCCTGCTTTCTGAGACTTTGAAAGCAAATAATCCTATTGTTTATCACACTACTCACTTGAGGATTTCAAAGAGTAGCAAACAAAACCTAACCAAGGAGAAAATTCAGAGGCGAGGTCCCAGTGATATCTGAAATATACATATACAAGTCTACTTCTCTCAAAAGTTTCGGCCTAGGGCTTCCCTGGTGGCGCAGTGGTTGAGAGTCCGCCTGCCGATGCACGGGACGCGGGTTTGTGCCCCGGTCCGGGAAGATCCCACATGCCGCGGAGCGGCTGGGCCCGTGAGCCGTGGCCGCTGAGCCTGCGCGTCCGGAGCCTGCGCTCTGCAACTGGAGAGGCCACAACAGTGAGAGGCCCGCGTACCACAAAAAAAAAACAACAACAACAAAAAAAAAGTTTCGGCCTAGGACCAAGCTGATTTCTATCTAGCCTTGCTACCAATTAGTCATCTGACCTCAGAGAAGTTACTTTTCCTTTGCCTCCATTTTCTAATCTATAAGAAGTATGGATAATAATGACTGCCTCGCCTTATTGAAGGAAGGTATTTAAAAGCACTTTATAAAATTTAAAGTGCAGCATATAGTATGTTGAGATTTTAATACAGCCTGTGGGATTTGGGTAAAAAACATCCATCAAGTTTAACAGTTTCATCCCAGGAGGAAAAAAAGCAATTTCCCACAGGAAAAAAAAAAAAATCATCTTTCTCAGATAAACGACTAAGAGGGCTTCTCCCCTAGAATGTTCCTATAAAGTCTCTAAACAAGAATACAAGTGATTTATTAATTAAATAGATCTACTCTGTTACAGAAATTGAGAATGAATCTAGGATTTCTAACCTTTGGAACAACATTTAGTGTTTTATTCTAAAACAGAAATGACCCAGAGATTTTTTTAATTAAAACAAAAGTCAAAGACGGTACAAGTTGGCCTTGAAAACATCTTAAACATTCTCTCTACAAAATGTCTATCAAACCATCAAAAATGAGTGTCCTACCTTCTTCCTCCGTTAGAAACACGCAGAAAGATAAAAAATTACAATTTATGTGGCTTGCATAGTTGCCTTAAGTCATTTTTGGAACAAGATGGTATAAACATGTAAAGCTGAATGGAGTTAACATTATCTCTTATCATTATTACAGTGAATAAGTCAACTTTTAAAGGCTGAAAATAAAAATAAAAATTTGGGGGGTATTTCCACTCTAGCATAAAAGTCAGGTAGACATACTCCTTCATCCCTCCCCTCAGCTAAATTGTGCTGAGCTGGCAGTTGAATCTGTAGATCTTCCAAGGCATTCCTTACGTTAGGATGTGGGAGGAGTGGAGGAATGGGGAGTCAGTACTAACAATGACGGCTCCTATGACACTGAGACATTTTGAGAAGGGCTGTGTCAGGGATAGAGAAATGATGTTGTGATATAGTGTATTGCTAGTAGTGACTATCCTAAGAAATTCAGCCTAAAAATTGTCTTACCCTCTTCTGTAGATTATATGTATATTTAAAAATTCAAAATCCCATCTGACCAGAGTTCAACTCTGCATCTCCCCTTTCACCTCATAGTATCCCAGGTGAGGAGAATCTAGCTAGGAGAAAATCTTAGCTGCATCTCTCTAAGCCTCTACAAACTCAACTGTCTAAGGTGCCAGGCAGCTAATGTTAATGTGAAAATCTAACCATAGGTAAAATCCAGTGGCGGGGTCCACGGAGGCCTCGTAAGAGCAGGCATTGCCTAAAGGCATTTAAAAATTTTAAAACACTATCACTGGAAAAACAAAAGGGGAAGGAGTGTCTGGCGTAAGACTCTTAAATTATACCAGGAAGATACATTTTTGGACTCTGACTTCAAAATGGAAGCAGTTTCCTTGAATCAGGATAAAAGATAGTAAAAGATAGATAAAAGAAAGTATTTGTCTTCAAGAACTAACTCCAAATCAGGAGTCCTAACTAACAGTGCGACCTTTTCCATTTTGCTAAATTTAAATTACTCACATCTCAAGATTTTTTTAGTGAATGAAGTAAAAAATAAATAATGACTACTGCAGATTTTATAAATGGCCTACCAAAGCAAAAAGAGATACCAAAAAATCCAATTCTCAATATTCTCTCTCCCCTCACTTGCTGTTCAAATATTCTCAACATCTCTACATCCCTACCTATACCTTCCAGATGTCCTAGGCTCCTTTTACAGATGCTGCTGGTGACATTCTCAGATCCCTTTTACCAGGCTCATGTCCCCAGCTCCCAGCTGCTGGAGGCGTTGGCTGCCAATGACCCACACCTGCTCCTTGGGCGGGGGGTGTAAACAGAATCACCTCAACCTGAGGTGCCTGAGAGGTCATGCCCCTTCTTCCCCCTGTGACTCCAGACACAGACAATCTCTGTGATGTAACTTGTGCTTCAGCATAGATTGTGGGATTAGGCTGAGACCATGATTTTCCTGAACCCATTTTACTGTCTTCTTCCCTTGGCTTCTCTTCTTTCTTCATTCCCTTATGGATTTCCACCAATAAAGTATTCGCACAAGAGTCCCTTCTCAGGCTCTGATTCTGGGGAATGGGACCAAAGTTATCCCTTTAACCAAAAATTAAGGACTGGAGATAGGAGGCAGGCCAGTCAATTTCCTTAGTCAATGTACATAGCAAGTCTTCAAGGTTTGGATCATTTGGGTTTGCGGCTTAGTCAGCCCTCATGACCCAGCTCAAATGTTTCCATACCTCCAAACCTATCCTACATGGAATTAATCACTTCCTACTTTTTATTTGTATAGAAATTATATCCCTTGCATTATATCCTAGTTTGTGGTATCTTTTCTAGTCTTCTTGACTGTGAACTAATTTCTCAAATGAAAAGTCTGATACATTTGCAATAATTTGAACTCCACAAAGGCAGAGATTTTTTATTTTGTTCACTGATGAATCCCAAATGCTTAGAAAAGTGCTGGCAAATATATATATCTTTAATGAATCAAGGCATCTATATTAAAGTCAACTCCTAGTGTCATGCTTATCACAAGATAGGCGTTTAATATTTATAGGAGGGACGAAAGTGATGAAAAAAGGGGACAATTCCAAATATGCTTTGTGTCATGTAGATAAAACCTTAATTACCTCAAGCATAAAAACTGTGGACCTGTATTGTTACCGTGACCAAATAGCAGAGGTATGCCTGAATTTCAAAATATTGTATTATGTAAAGGAAAAAATATTATTCTGCTTTATAGGCATTAGGCATGGAAAGAATTATTCCATCATCTTCCTTTTTTTTTTTACTAATTTTAATTTTATTCTTCTAATTTTATAACAAATTATTCAGATATAAAAAACCCAAATGTAAAAAATAGATATCTACTATAAGCATCACTATTTTTAGATGGCACAGCGTAGTGGTTAGGACAGCTGGCTCTGGAGCCAGCTATTTGCATTTAAATTCTATCTCTGACACCATGACTTGGAGTGAGTTATTTAACCTCTTATTGCCTCACTTTCCTTATCTGTAATTGGTATTAATATGGGTACCCACCTCATGGGGTTACTAAAACAGTCAAATGTGTTAATTATTTAAAGTACTTAATAATAAATGGCATGTTTCAGTAAACTGCTCTATAAATATTGGCGATTATTATTAAGTGAGTGGGAGGGAACTAACACTGGTTTAATGTTTACTATGTGCCAAGCCAAGTGCTAAGGGCTTTCACATACTGGTGTTCAATATATATCATCTGTGCTCTCCTAGTCCTTTGTCAGTAAAGTGGAAGTAATAATATCTACCTCATAGATTTGTGATGAGCATTAAATGAGAGGAAAAAAAAGACAACCTAACAAGGTGTCACTACCTTGCTCACCTACATGCCTAATAAATGAGAATTAGCTTCTCTCTCTCTCCACTAATTCATGCGTATCCACTCTTAGACTAGAGCCAAAGAGAAACTTTCTTCAAGTATCCCGAGAAAGGGAGAGAGAAGTTTGTTCCTTATAAAGTTTCTGCTTGTAAAGTAAAAAAATAATAATTCTTTGAAAAAAAGGCTTTGAAGTCAAGGTCTAAAGTCCAAAAATGATCACCAGGGCAAAGCTGACTGTTGGCCAAACTTGAGAGGCAAGATTCTATGATGCAAGAATCAAGGCTGCTAAATAGTAATGTCTCAAAAGGCAAGAACTTCTCTGCTATTGCCTCTACTTCAGAAGAGGACGATCTTCTCTATTTCACACTTAAATAGCAGTCAGTTGATTTCAAAGGAAACCACCTTATCCTTGGGCTTCGCTCCATTGGATTCCCTCCAGTTTGTAGCAAAAGTACATTTACTATACTGACTGAGCAAGAACCAAGGAACCCCTTGCCCTCAGATGTGTAGTAAATCTTGTTGCAGTAGGCAAGTTACAGAGGGGATGGCAATTATCCAGGCTTAAGACAGTACATCCAATTTTAAGAAAAATTCCCTGATTCATTATAGTTATTGAACCCAAGACTTGAAAGAAACCTAGGACTTCTTGTCCCTTAACCTTAAGGAAAATGATCATTTACAGTGAAATTTTTCAGCTTTATTATGAGAAAGAACTTTCCATTTCTGTGGACAAGGCATGTCTGGGGGCAAAATCCCTAGGGCTCTGTGGAAGACTGCTCTGAGGGGGTTATTCCTTCTGCCTATGCACTGTGCTGTCTCGTTTCTGGGATTTCTCAAGCATGGAATTCCAGCAAACCTTGAAGAGTAAAGAGATTAAAGATGGAGTAGGAAGTGGCCACTTTCTTACAAGAATTACAGGCAGAGAAACGCCATGCTTCTTTTGGAATCTTGATCAAACCTGACTGAAGTTAGCATTTTTTTTCCCCACTAAAGTTTATTCATAATTCCTCTTCCTGCATTTCAGAGAAAGTTAATAATTTTCTAAAAATCAAACTTCATGTATTTGATGTTAATTATTTAGGCCCATACTTAGGAGATGAGGAAATGTCGGACAGGCTAATTATGTTTGTTGGTCATTTTTCATTGAATCTACTCTCTTAGCTATTTTTTCTTGAAGTTTTTCACATTTATCCAAACAGGCTGCTTAGGTATTATACCAGCCATTTCAAACAATTGTGTTTCCTTAGATATTTCTATTATGCTCACTGTTTTCAACGAGTCATCCTAGATCTTATCTAGTGATCAGTTACAACAGTGTAGTAATTTGTGTTTGTCACACCTTGAGAAAGTTAGTGAACTATTTTCTAGATTATACTGGTTTTAAAAATTCAACCAATGATTTGTAATGTTTTAACATATGTTGAGTTAATATGCCATATTACAAAAAATATTACAAATATTTTCAACATTTGTCTTTAAAAGCAAATTTGCCAAATCTCATGATCTGATATTTGATTACATGATTTGATTATGTGACTCCACAGTTAAAATATAGAAACCCAAACTAGAAATAATTCTAACGCTATAAGGGTCATTCCAGTAGTGACTACAGCTGCCCAAGAATTTTTCCTACATATGAATATCTATTGCTTGGATAACATTTAAATTTTAAAAGAGAAGCACTATACTTATGAGTCATATTCAGCTCATGCCTTGCCATGTCTCACCATGATGTGTTTGGGTAGTAACTGAGATTAGCTAGACAATTACTTATCTGTGTTGTTTAATTTTCCCTTATGGCTGTATCTACACAGCACAAAGAAAACTAAAGACTTGGCAGTTCTCTTGCTAATTTTATCATTGCAAATGGATAAACCACATAATTCAGGACAAAAATACAAAATCTGTATATATTGTTATGGAGTGAGCTCCTAACTGTAAAATTACGGAATAATGAAAGCTGAAGGAGATCTTAGAGATTATCTGATCTCAGCCCCTCACTCCCTCTGAGAAAAACTGAAGGTAGAGCATTTCTGTGACTTGCCCAAAGTCTCACAGCTAATGAGAATTCAGTGATCCTCCCATAACACCATAATGTCTCTCACAACCTTTGAGGATGATGAATTCCACTGCTTGATTTTAACTGGCATCCCTCTCCAGTAATCCTAAATGCACTGTGTAAGTCTGTTCCTCCCTCACTCCTTCCCCATCACTCCCTCCATTCCTTCTCTCCTTTGTGAAATAAAGGTAAACTCAATATAATTTTACTTTAAGAGCTACCAGAAGTAATTTTAGATGCTCTGGAGGCTTGCAGAACCAGGGCTGAGGATTACTGTTGCATCAAACTTCAATACATTATGCACAACTGGTGAGAGGTGATGTGGATATTCTATATAGAGAGGGGAAAAAGTGGGGACCTCTAAAATTGGTGCCTTAGGCTGAATAGTAATCAGTGATTATGGCAGGTTTCATAAACTCAATGACTAAAGAGTTGCTGGGTAATGAAAGTCCAGAAGTAGCTGAAATTACTACAAATGCTGTCATACCTAGAAATCTGTAAGAGATCAGTACTATGTCCTGATAAGAGCAAATAAAAGTGCATATCATTCCCCCATCTATCACCCCCTCCACTTCCCAATGAAAGCAGAGTGTTCAAAAGCCCACTGAGAAGGTTAACTCAATTTTGAAATTAATTTTAAAAATTATTATTGTAACAAGAAAGCCCTATAAAAGTTGTTTGTGTTATATGCTTGTGTGCAGGTAAATAGATGCAATCCCCATCTCTTGCTGGGACAATTCATTTTGCACTCATTGTGTATTTTGGCTTCCTAGGGCCTGTCAAATTATAGCACTGCCTTTGAATGAAAAATTGCTTTAAGAATCAATAGTACTCACTGGAACACAACCAGAACTATATCGAAAAAGTGATATTCATATTTGTACTGATTTCTCTCTTTCTAGTAAAGAGCTCAGAGCTCTTATATTTAGTGGCAAAGAATGTAATAGCCTTGGTTATTTAGAGACATTGGGACCATGAGCAGTTAAAGAATAAAGATTCATGGTGAGTCTATAGCTTACCTTAGATAGAACCATAGAATCATATGTGTCCTGCCCATCCTATAGCACTGCCATTGGAAAAATCATCCTGCTGAAGGCTTTCTCTCTTTTTTTTCTCTAATAAAACTATTTTCTAAGACATACCTTATGTCTAGAATCTACCTCCTACTCTCTTCTTTCTTTCAAAACCCTATTTATTTGAAAGTAATCAGACTGCATACAGAGACCTTAGAATAGAAAGGGGCTCTGGAGACCCGCCAGCAACAACTCACCTAATACAGGAATCTCCCAGAATCCTCCTAGCAGACAGGCAGACTCTGCTTCAACAGGCCACTCCAGCTCTAACTGTAAATTCTTCCTGATAGTCAGCTAACACCTACCTCTCCTAAGTTTTTATGGAGTTCTTTCCTCTAGAATAACACAGAACAAAATATGTCCTCAATATGTTTTCTTTTGTACAAGACAGTCGCAAAATGCAAAGATAACAGCCTCTTTCTTCAAGAAATTTACCAACCTGTTCTTTTCCTCTTCAATCAACAAACTTCATGAAAAAATAAATTCAAATTACGCCTTTTCTTCATCTCACCTCTCTTAGTTCTCTAGGAGCTGACTTCAATTCTATCATTTTTCTAACAGTGCTCTCCTCAAATTCACCCCCTCCCTCAAAATGATATCCACATCATACGGCCTTTTCTCATTTACCATTGCTCTTGATCTTTTTCTGACTACTCCTTTTGACAGTATTGACTTTTACTTGAGCTCTATGCTCCAGAAAATAGAGGCAGTTAAGAAATTCTCCCAACCTTTTGTTTTCTGAAGTCTCCCCATCCTTTTACGCTCTAGGAAATGGCTTACTGTAAAATACTCTTCTCCATATGATCTGCTGTCCACTCTCTCTCATCCAGAAGACTCATGGGTGACTCCCTTGTTTACCTGTAACAAGGCCAAACATAGATCTTTCCTCCTTTGCCTTGAACTTTCTATTCTTTGTTTCATGAATGAGGTTAGAATTGTTTGTCTATTTTTTTTGTTTGTTTGTCTCTACAAGGTAGACCAGTGACAAATAAATCTTG
Source organism: Physeter macrocephalus (assembly GCF_002837175.3). Lineage (NCBI taxonomy): Eukaryota > Metazoa > Chordata > Mammalia > Artiodactyla > Physeteridae > Physeter > Physeter macrocephalus. The sequence continues at coordinate 98,554,563 of NC_041214.2, forward strand.
TTCAGCTAACTCACTAGACTTCCTCTGATTGCAAAATAACCTCATTTGTAAATCACCCCACCTGTAATTTGTCTACTCCTCCTATAAAAGTCTAAGGGAAAGCCACCCTGCCAAGACACTGTGATCTTGGGAGCTGGGTTCCCTATTGCAATAGTTTGAACAAAACCAACTCCTTAATTGTTGGTGTATTTTTGTTTTTGACATCTTCTTAAAATATTCCTTTTTTCTTAACTTTAATGAAGACCATGTTCTGGATCTGTGTTTGCCTCATCCAGAAGACTCATGGGTGACTCCCTTGTTTACCTGTAACAAGGCCAAACATAGATCTTTCCTCCTTTGCCTTGAACTTTCTATTCTTTGTTTCATGAATGAGGTTAGAATTGTTTGTCTATTTTTTTTGTTTGTTTGTCTCTACAAGGTAGACCAGTGACAAATAAATCTTGTTCAGCTAACTCACTAGACTTCCTCTGATTGCAAAATAACCTCATTTGTAAATCACCCCACCTGTAATTTGTCTACTCCTCCTATAAAAGTCTAAGGGAAAGCCACCCTGCCAAGACACTGTGATCTTGGGAGCTGGGTTCCCTATTGCAATAGTTTGAACAAAACCAACTCCTTAATTGTTGGTGTATTTTTGTTTTTGACATCTTCTTAAAATATTCCTTTTTTCTTAACTTTAATGAAGACCATGTTCTGGATCTGTGTTTGCTGTTTCCTCACTTTTCTTTGCCATTCTGGGTCTAGTGTTTGTTCCTTATCCCCTAACAAGACACAATCCAAGATTCAATTCTACATTCTCTTTGCAGGCTCTGCATCAAATAACTCATTCTCTCTAATGACTTTGACCCCGACCCCATAACCAGGTAACCACCACATTTATATTATCACTGTCATATTGTTAATCCCTATACATCACTGTAAGCATATTACTTTCTTTAACACAAGCTGTAATGACTCCTGGCCTCGTATACATCAAATTCCAATTTCTACTGCCAAATACTTCTCTACATCCTTGACTCTACTCCTGGCTCCAATTCTATATCTCAGTCTATACTGGACATCACACAACCACTATCGCTACAAATATAATGAGATTGGCCTTATCATTCTTTCAGAGATCCAAGTTTAAAATCCTCCCTCTCTAGGTGCATCTATCTGTGTCTATTGATTCTCCTTTCTCAGCAACACATATTTCCAATTGAGGCCATGAAATGGAAAAAACAAATATAAGTACTGAACTGATATACTTGATGAAAAATGTGCCAAACTCACAGGGAAAAGAGACTAGCGATACTACTACAGCTTGGGCAGGGGGCCAGTAGTAGTCAGAGAAAGGAAGGACAGGTGAGTAATAATAACACAATATCTGAAGTATATATGGTTAAAGGCAATAGTCAAATAGAAAGTCAACAGCAAGGGTAGTCAACAGGCGTTGGAAGCTGATAGAACAAAGCAGCTAGAAAGAGGCCAGTATACATAGACCATGGATGGACATGTGGGCAAGTCTCTCAGCCAGCAATAGGGTCCCCTAATCATGGGACCAAGAACAAGATTCCCATCTCTAGGAGACAGGATGAGAATAAGGCAGGGTCTTAGTCTCAAGAGAAATCCGAGTACAAATGAAATGAATGAGACAGGGACCTAGGTAGAGCAAAACCAAGATGAAGTTTAGTTAGTGGAACTGTTCCCAAGTGAGACACCAATTATTGGTGTTTGGGCACAAGTTGACTTGAGCCTGAGCCAATTGTGTGTAGGGTTCTTTAATTCTTCCTAGTCTAGGAATGAAAATGACATTGATTCCAGAACCAGACATAGAACTCAACTTGAAAAACAGATGGCAAGTGACCTCACTAGTGTGGCCTAAAGGGACAGAGGACAGTACACCAGGCTAGCACTTCAGGGGGTGGTGGCAACACTAACATCTGAACCAATAGAGCCATCTCTTAGCACATCTTTCTGCCTCCAAGGTGGCCCTCTTGCATGCTCCTCCGCTGTCGCTGATAGGGGTAACTATAATAGTTATTTAAAGCCTACAGATGATAATGCAAAAAGAAAGAGGAGATAGCTGCTGCCCCAACAATTGATTGTACATCACTGAGTCTAAAAGACGGGACATGACTTTCCTTGCTATTTAAATGAAAGTATACTAAATAAAATTTTTTGGTCGTAGTCTCACTATAATTTGCTTGGACATGTTTTATGTCTGCTCTCTGACCCTCATGTCTTTGCCATCACTGCTAAGTTCATAGAATTCCCAAAGGCTTTTAAACTCATCCATGGACCTGGGCCTTCTTGTCCAATGTTGAGACCAAACACAAGAAAATACTAGGGATAGGAAAAATAAAATAGCAGTTAATTTTGTTTTCTAGGTTAAATTTTTATGAGATCTTAGAAGGAGAATTGGTGAACTCAGGGAGAGTTAGTAATAAATTTGGGGATAAAGTATTGAAAATATTCTGAAAATGTGGGAGAAAATGACTTTTTTACTGAAGCTAACTTGAGTATAAATCATAATGTAGAAATAAATTTTATGTGGCAGAGTCTCACAAAAGACTACTAGGAACATACCCATAGTTGAACACAGCTTGGTCTATTGACACGTCACAGCTAGGGAGAGCACACAACATGGAACCATGAGGCATGGCAGTAAGAGGGGGTTAGAACGGACTTATCTGGGCTTGTGCTACAGGATTTGGAGGTAGATTCAAGGAAGCAGAGCTTTGCTCTTTATTGGATGCTATCAAAAAATAGGTGTCATTTTATGATTGGGCATCTTTTTTTTTTGGCATCACTTTTTTAAAATTAATTTTTTAATTTATTTATTTTTGGCTGTGTTGGGTCTTCGTTGTTGTGTTCAGGCTTTCTCTAGTTGCGGGGAGCGGGGACTACTCTTCATTGTGGTGCACGGGCTTCTCACTGCGGTAGCTTCTCTTGTTGCAGAGCACAGGCTCTAGGCATGTGGGCTTCAGTAGTTGTGGCACGCAGGCTCAGTAGTTGTGGCGCACGGGCTTAGTTGCCCCGCAGCATGTGGGATCTTCCCAGACCAGGGATCGAACCTGTATCCCCTGCATTGGTAGGTGGATTCTTAACCACTGTGCCACCAGGGAAGTCCCTATGATTGGTCATCTTAATAAATAGTATCTAGAAGGAAGGAAGAATGAGGTAAGCATTATCATTCATACAGCCAGGCTAGGGAAATATTTGGCCATTTTATGGTTTAGACAATGTCCATACTTAGTCCGTGTTCAGATGTGATTACAGGGGTCTTGCTTTGTCTGGAACCATCACACAAAGTCCAGTGTTGTGTTCTATGAAACGGTGTATGTTAATAGGAGAAGACTAAGGCCCACCTTTGGGTGCCAGGCCAGATCCTGGCTGTTAGGAGCTGCTTTTCTCTTTCTTGGGAGGAAACAGGGGAGAAATTAAACTTAACTTTTCCAGATTTGAGGTGTCAGTGTTCAGGTCTTTCCTTGTAATTGCCTGTATCCGCCTCCAGAGTTCTCCCTCTTGTCATACTTAACCAATGTGTGATTCCCCTGAGCATAGAAAGAGAAATTACATTGATTGCCCAGAGACAGTGAAAAGATTCTACCTCAGTCCAGTGTCATCAGCTGAAGCCCTATCCTGAAAGGTTTTACTGGCTCTTAAAGATGCTGATGGCTCCCAATGGACTAGTGGCACTGTTTCCTAATTTAACATATTTTAATTAAATAAAATCTTTCCTGAGGAAGAAAGAGCGGGCCACATCGGGTCTGTCATTTCAGTTGTTTTCTCACTTCCCTGATATGACGAGACAGCAAGTTTGAGTTTTTCACCCTCTCTCTCTCTTCCCCTCCTTCCTTTAATGGCCTGTCAAAAGGAAATTCCATCCTGTGTTGGCATTACTGCCTGCTGTAAATAAAGAGGAAATGGGAGGAAAGAGGAGGTGGGAGGGGAAGGGTGTGTGTGATAGAAGCTAGATCCACAGATCAATTGCAAGGCATCTCTCAGAGTGTCTAGACACCAGCTGCCTGGTAACCATGGAAACCCACAACTTTGACTGATGGGCTGAGGAGTAACAACTCTCAGGAGATCCTGTTGGGAGCTTGGTGGTGGCGGAGAGAGGAAGGAAGGTTGGGATAATGGCGAGAGAGTGTTAGAGTAACAGGGGAGAGAGCAAGAGGAAACACAACTCTCTGTGAAATGGGGGCATTATCCCGCTTACCATTTTTCTCAGGCACATTCCACAAGTGGTGACAAGATACAAATGTGCCATACCCAGCAGGTGTCAGGACACAGGTTGCTAAAGATGAAGCGCTGAGTTGGAATGATTACATTCCCATAAACCTCCTCAGTAAACCAAAGCTTTTGACAGTAAACAGACATGATCAACAATTGCCTGAGGCAGCCTTGCGAGTGGGAAATTCCGGTCCCCAAGAATGGTTGTCACTTTTACAAGCACTTAGAGATAAAGAATACTCACAGCTCTGTACATGAAGTGTCCTCCCTTCCTGCTGCTCCCATTTTCCTTTGTCCTAGGAAAGGGTTAGGATGCTGTTTAAATAAAGGAGGTTGGTGGTAGGATTGTTGAGGGAATGAGTAAGAAATGAAGAGATACCTGTTTAGGACCAAATCATCTGTCATCTAAATGTATTTTGTTCTCTTCTTCATAGACAGATGCCTATCATCAGAGGTTTCCAATCCATAGATTTTCAAGTGTTACAGTTGCTTGCTGTAACCCTGGTCCCTTCCCACCACACATTCTTTTTGGATGGGGATTTTCAGGTAACACTGGCACCCCTCCCCTCCACCCCTCTCACCACCTGATTTTGTACCCATTCCCACTCCCCAACGCCATCTCTCCACTCCACTTCCTTGACCAAGTACCACCACATGCAACCCTCCCCACCAGGGACCCCCAGACCCTTTGGTGACGCAGAGCAGCCCTTTCTCACCAAAGTTTGTCTACAGCTATACAGACTACATTTATTGTCTGTCTCACAGTGTTTTGCCTTTACTCAGGCAATCTTATCCATCACAGTTGGAGTCTAACAGAAGACCTGCTAATTTTATTGGTGTTATCCGGGTCACAAAATTGTTTCCTAAATTGTGCAAAGCTAATAGATGGTGTGAGAATTAACCCTTGGACTCTGACTGATCAAAACCAAGAGATAGGGCTTCCCTGGTGGCGCAGTGGTTGAGAGTCCGCCTGCCGATGCAGGGGACGCGGGTTCGTGCCCCGGTCCGGGAAGATCCCACATGCCGCGGAGCGGCTGGACCCGTGAGCCACGGCCGCTGAGCCTGCGCGTCCGGAGCCTGTGCTCCGCAACGGGAGAGACCCAACAGTGAGAGGCCCGCGTACCACAAAACAAAACAAAAGAAAAAAAACCAAGAGATGTGTGTGTGTGTGTGTGTGTGTGTGTGTGTGTGTATATACATACATACATATATATATATATATTTTATGCAGTGTTTCCTCTGAAGAAATGCTCCTGTATGAAAAAATGTTCCAACCATATTTAGCTATAAGCAACATGTAGGCAAATTCAACATACTCAGAAAGGGCTACTAATAAGTAAATACTGAGTTAACTATCATTTGTAATAAGTAGAACATTTTAATCCACCAGAGACTCCTTATTAGACATTAAAGCTTTCATGACTTTGATTTGATGACTTAACCTGAGAGAAAGCAGCTCCCTCCTAAGCAAAGATGTGTTTATGTCATCTATTTTCAATCAGGGCAGAACTCCCAGTGGTCTGGAATTGCTAAAATGGTCCTCTTTTAGAGATGGATACTTTGCATGGGGAGATGAAACCACTTTCTTCCCTATGATTGTGTTCCATGTAGGGAGTGACTATAAAGCAGCGAGACTAGGACACAGATCTGGTCCTCTGGTGCCACTGACAGCCCGGTTATAGTCACCGTCCAGCTGCCAACATCTTCCAGTCCCTAGGAGAGATGGTATTACATGTAAGAATTATAGGAGTCTCCAAGGAACTTGCAAGGGAAGAGGATGATGGAGGAATGTCTGTCCAGGAGGCAGAGGAGAAGTTCCTTCAGTGGTGATAAGGAGTAAACCAACTGAATGTTAGGGGACTTTGGGTTACCTTTGCCACCTAGGCACTGACCGTCAGCACTGACTCAGCTACTCTGTTTGACTAAGGAGGCACCTTCCTCCTCACACTTCTACTGAGCATTCTGTTCCTATTCTAGTTGCTGGGGTATAGTGGAGTACAAAATAATAATAAAGCAAAAAATACCCTGTTCGTGGAGCTTATATTATTCCATAGATTAACAGGTAAAATATATAGCATGTCAGGTGGTGGTAAGAGCTATGAAAAACATAATGTGGGGAAGGAGAATAGAGAGTGATGGAATGAGGGTGGTGTGACAATCTCCATCAGAGGGAAAGTCTCGTTGAGACGGTGACATGTGAACAGAAGCTGAAGAAGGTTAGAGAGTGGAATCTATGAGGATCTAAAAGGGTGGGGGGGGCAGTTTCTAGACAGAGGGACCAGTAGTTCAAACGCCCTGGATGTGAGCACATGTGGTTTGCCGGGGCTGTAGCACAGGCATTATGTTGCTGGAAGGGAGCAAGAGAGGGGCGCGGAGAAAGTGCACTCCGAGTGGTGACCTCTGTGAGACGCTAATCATGGAGGGCTCTGAGGCCATGTTAAGACCTTGGCTTTTATTGAAATGAGACAGATGCAAGAGAAAGCGACATTGTGCTCAGATCCTAGATATATTTTGAACGTGGAGCCAACAAAATTTGCTGACAGATTTAAGATTGGAAAAGACAAAAGAGTCGGGGATAATTCCAAGATAGGTGGCCTGAGGTTCAGGAAAAGGTGAGCTTGCCATTTCCTGAGGTGGGGAGACTCGAGAAGTTGCAGGTTCAGGGAGAAAAGATAGGAGTTTGGTTTTCAAAATGTTTGGTTTGTGGTGTCTATTCGATACACAAGTTAAGTAAGCGGTGGTCTGGAGTGGGGAGAGAGGGTCTGGGTTACTGAGGGATCATTGGGATTTATCAGGTTGTAGGCAATATTTGAAGCCTTGGACTAGGAGCAATCACCAAAAGAGTAAATGTAGGGCTTCCCTGGTGGCGCAGTGGTTGAGAGTCCGCCTGCCGATGCAGGGGACACAGGTTCGCGCCCCGGTCCGGGAAGATCCCACATGCCGCGGAGCGGCTGGGCCTGTGAGCCTTGGCCGCTGAGTCTGCGCGTCCGGAGCCTGTGCTCCCCAACGGGAGAGGCCACAACAGTGAGAGGCCCGCGTACCACAAAAAAAAAAAAAAAAAAAAAAAAAGAGTAAATGTAGATGGAGAAGAGGAGGTCCAAGACTGAGCTGTGAGAGACTCCAACAATGAGAAACCAGGAGATGAAGAAGCAAGGACAAGAGAAACTGTAAAGGAATAGCCAATGTGTTAGCAGAAAAAATCAGTAATAGGTAATGTGCTGGAAGAACAGTAACTAAAGTACTTCAAAGAGTAGAAAGTGATCAACTATGAAATGTTATTGGTAGGCCAAAGAAGACGAGCCATGGAATGGACCACTGGATTTTAGCAATGAGGAAGTCATCTGTGACTTTGGCAAAAGTTTCATTGGAGGGTGAGAGGGTAGGTGTGATTGCTGTGGATTCAAGATTGGGAAGAAACAAATTTGAGCCAGTGAATGTAGACAACTCTGATGAATACAGAGTCAGGAGCCTGACAGCCTGAGTTTGAATTGAGAACCCACCACTTCCCAAATGTGATACTTTGAGCATGTTATATAACTCCTCTGTACCTTGATTTCTTCATCTACTGAATGGGGATAGTACCTACTTCATAGGATTGTTGTAAAGTATGATACATATAAAATGCTTAGTTGATGTGTTCAGTAAGTATTAACTTGAACAGTCCTTACCATCACTTCTTTTAATCCTTAATAAGATATGGTCCTTGTGAACACGTTCTATTACTGGTTCTGGAGACTAAAAGCGTAAAAAAGATTGTTTGAGCAACTATAATGAAAATTCTGCCAACCTTGATCCACTCTCACAGTGCTCTATGGCAGATTTGGATTGAATCACCTCAAGGGAGTGTCATATTTCATTTTCCACACAGCGTAAGGTTCTGGTTTAATAAAAACTTAGTCTAGGGATCCACAGTGTTTAATGAGTTTGAGGTTTTCCAAGCACTAATATTCTTTAACTCTGAAAGACCCCAAAAGATTTTTTTCTGATTACATGGAGCTTCAGTGGTGGTTCACATACAGTACTTTGAAATATATAAAGTTCAAAGTGCTAAGGCATTGATATCTCTATGTCACAAAAACAGTTCATCTGTCATGCTGTCAAACAGACATCTTTATCAACTAACACTTCTGCAACACAATAAAAATTGACATTCGTATAAAGGTCCTGAAGCATTTTATGACTATGATTACTATACTTCTAATGTTGTATATATTTTATTATATCCCAAACCTTTCCCAATTGGAAATCCAATAAAGATATGATGGCAATTATTAATCAAAACATTTGATTAGCCAGAATGTCCCATGCCACAATCACACTGGAGAACACAGAATCTACTGTAAACGTGCTGCTCCTTTTCTGTCTTGAGGACACCAAATTAAATAAAAGGGGAGAATAAAAATAATTATATGCAGGGAGCAGAAATGAGACCCTGATGTATTCACACTCACTAGCCATGTGACCTAAGATAAGTCCTTTAAGTTCTCTGACTTCTGTAAAAGGGACAATGATACCGCTCATCATAGGGTCATTATGAGGCTTAAACAAGAAACTCCATGTAGAGCATTTAGCAGAGAGCCTGGCACAAGACAAGAAAGTGTTACTTATATTGTTATCATCGCCAGTATTACTGTTGCTATTGCAGTTACTCTATAGTGAAGATTTAATAAGCGAACACCAAACCAAAGGCTGAGTAATTCAAAGCTATCTAATATGCATTAGGTTGGCTTCACATGTTAATTAAGGCTTGAGTTAATATTAGTAATATAGAGTCACCACTGTCTTTGTGAGGAAGCCTCAATTAATTATAGGAGCTCAATAAGCATACGGGGCATGTGATATATTCATATGGATTTATTCCAGATGGATGGCTTTTGGGGTGGGTCTGGAGAAAACAATCTCCACTTCGATTTCTGCAACAGCGGCTGTTGCCACTCAAGGCTTCAAGAGCCACTCACACAGCCTGCTGTACGGCTGCAGCCCCCTAAGTGACAGGGGGACAAATAGCTGCTGTCTCATCATACATCTCCCCTCCCCATCTCCTCCACCCTCCCACCAGCCCGCCAGGCACGTGGCAGCAATAAGCTGCCTGCCTCACTGGAATCCTCAGCTCCATTAATAAGCCCTGCTAGGCTGATAATTGGGGATTTGCGGAGCCTGCAGTCTCTCAATAAGCCAGGTTGTTATGGAAACCAGAGGCAGACCTCCATGTCCAGGCTATTGATCCTAAAAAAATAAAATAAAATAAAAGTGGAGTATTGGAAATGATCGTTTCAATCTATCCTCTCCTCTCCCATGCCCATCATTTTATTTTAGAAGTTCGCCTCCAATTTGCACAGTTGAGAATTCACAACTCTTCTCTCTTTTGGGTTCCTTCTCAGCACTCCCCTACCCCTTTCCTAATTATAATTACAACTGAATTTTTTTCACCTCTAGCAAAAAATCAGCTGAGCAGGGTACTACAGGAACACCAGAGTTGACACTCTAAATCTAATTTAACACCATGCCATTAATTCTGATGATCTGAGCCAGGAAATCAGCGATGAATTTCAATGTGCTTTCCCCGCCATTAAAAGAAAACAATAACTGAACAGGATAAAAAAAATGGCCTCAGAGTCTCTCCCTGGCCTCTCAAGAGGTATTGTTTGGTAGCAAGATGGCCACCACCCACCATGAGTCATGGTATTGTGTTCAGTGAAAGGAGGGTCCAGTTCTCAAACTGCCGGGGTAAAAGGGGACAGTTTTCTTGGGCTATTTTAAAAAACTAGCTGACAATTTCCTTACAGTAAAAATCTGATTACTCCTGGTTAATGAATTTGGGCATGATGCCAGAGCATACCTGACTGGGAAGTCTGTAAATAGCACTAAATGAATCCAGCCTGGAGGCTGCTGTGGGCCCAGAATCACCGACTCAGCCCCTACAGCGCAAAGACCAGGACACCATTGTTTCCTGCTGAACTTCCCATGTCCTCCCAGCAGAGGGCACCAGCGTAATTCCGTTCCCAGCCTGGGAGCCTGGGTGGAAGGCAAAGTCCGGAATCACTCCAGGAAGAAAGGGCTGCGGGCAAGTGACAGAGCCATGCAATAGGGTTGGAACCGCCTATTGTGAATGGATTCTATTTTTAAGCTGTCCTGAAATTATTTTTTATTTTTCAGTCCTTCCAAAACGATTGAAAGCTCAGTCTAAAACTGTTCATTGAAGCTCCTTCAACGAATAAGCTTAAAATTATTACTACGTGTAGATTGTGCTGTGTATAGAACTTGTAGAAACATCGGAGTCATTCTTGGAGCAAAAATAATATAATAAAGTAAAAACTTCAACCACCCTCTATTCACCCTCTATTAACTACTACACTGAGGGTGAAGTCCTCTGACCACTTTAAGGCTTTTAATAAGTAGGTTCGGCATATCCCATCCTCCCACACTGACACGAGCTACTGGGCCAGCATCTTCACCAATCCACCATAGAGATGTTCATTTCTTTCCTTAGGACCCTACCCATCACCCCAACCTCAGAATTCCTTCTTTGCAATTACAGACTGCAGCCAGCAAACTGGCACTTCCTTACATTGCTCTTGACTGGTCCTGGATTTTTTTTTCTTTTACGACCCTTACTTTTCTTTCTCAACCAGATTGTAACTTCCATGATAACAGATATTCACTTTTATGCATCGATATCCCCCATAATGCCTAGTGCAGTATGGAAATTATGCATATTAAATAAATAAATACAGTCTTTGCAACTTCTGGGTTTATCTCCTCTATTCTGATCCGAACTCAGCGTGTGAACATGGACAGACCATGCAAGCTGGATCCCAGAGCATGTTTCATCTTTCATTAAAACACACCACAATACAACATCTCCTGGAGGGTGTCCGAGTACAGTGGATCTTAATCTTTATGTGTCATGGTCCCAGTTGAATATCTGATAAAAGACAAGGACACCAGAATATCACCCATATTCACACCCAGTATAACATTTTGCAAATGATTTCAGGGGATTAAAGGACCATTCTGAAGTCCACCCAGTTCCCATGTCTAGGAGATTTTTTAAGTTTCCTTTTAGGTGTAAGTTTGTAAGATTGAAATCCAAGATGTGACAGTTTATAGTTGGTATCTACCTAGAAAGAGTTTATTAGTTCTTTCCCTTAAGGGACCCCAACATTTTCTGTTGAATCCCTAGATCACAGTTTCCCAGGGACCAATTACATGGAGCCTAAATTAATCCTAACATCACTACCTGGTGGCCTTGGCTGGCTTCCAAGCTCAATCATTACTGATAATGTAAGGATTTGGTAATCTTGCTGAGCTACAAGGTAGGCCAAATAGAATAGTCTCTGACTCCCAGAAGAGGTTGCAAATCATTATGTCTCTCCTTTTGGCCATAAAACACGTCCTATTTGCTCATTAATTTCCTTTATAAAACAAGAAGTAGTACCAAGGGAAAAAAAAAGTTTCCCAGTAACTTCAATTGAAAGAAACCAGAAGCAATGGTGACTTTCTATCAGACACTTACTATGTGTTCAATAAAATACCATAGTAGGCACCTTACATGTGATCTATTTAGTACTAGCAACTACCAAGTTCAGCAATGAAGATATTACATTATTTCACAGATGACAAATCTGATGTTGAGCTAGTGGCATAAAGCTGATTAGAGACCAGGTCTTTGCTTCAAACATAGGTAGGTCCAATTCTAGCACCTGTGAGCTTTCCCTTGCACTGCAGTCTTCCAGGAAGAGAGCTGGCTAAAGCCACGGCTGTTTCAATTCTATGTCTACTGTTGCAGTATCCATTAAGTAATGCATTTTTCTTTTGTAGTACTTTATACTTTGAGATATTTTACTTTGGGTCACCAAAAAAAAAAAGTGGTTCTTTATTTATTTACTGAATAAAAGAATCTCTTCTACTAATACATTGACATATGAAAGGATGATAGAAGATCCTTGCTTTCACCCTCTCCAGTTTGAAGATCTGTCCAGAGGATTTCCATATGGGGAGAGGGGAGTATGAGAACTCCTTATTTCAGATTATCAGAAAAAAAGGTAAAGCAAAGTCATGTTCTTTGAAGACCTACCCTGTACCAGGTTCTTTACATATGTTAAATTATTAAATCCTCACAGCATTTGTTTGCGGGTGGTGTTATTATCTCCATCTTATAAATAAAGTGGTTGGGGATTAAACAAATCATGAAAGCCACACAGTGAGAACCCAGGATGATACAGTTCCAAAACTGTTTCCCTGTGAGGCATTCTAAGTAAAAAACGTTTCTGATACGTGCCTTGGAGTCCATAATGTATTAGGATGAAAACAGAGCTCCATCTAAACTTGTGAGGCAGTAAAGCTCACCTCCTCTTTTCTTTTCCTGCCTGGAAGCAGGCAGAGGCAGCGTCTCTCGCTTTGCTGAGGCTGCACTGGCTGCGCTGGCTGCGGACTGATGCTGCAGAAGGGCTGGAACAATAGTGAGCCTTGGGGGTGGGGAGGGGGGACGGGTCTGTCCTTGGGGAGCCAAGCCCCATCTGCCACTAAGATCTGCTCCGAGACAGAAAATCCATTTGCCAGAGAGCCCTTTAGGGCCTGCTATTTGTGCAGTGGTGAATAGAGAGTGCTAGAGAGGAAAGACACCTTCAAAACCATATCCTCTTACCAGAGAGGAAGGTAAACGTGTCCCGCCCACTCCAGAGGGTGTGCTCGCTGCAGAGTTAGAGGGCACCCACAGCTCTCATGCCTCTCCTCTGCTCCGCCCATCAATGCCCCTCCAGTCCTGCTTCTCCCATGTTCCTGCTTTCTCCTCTTTCTCCTTTCAGCTTTTCTTCTTTCTGTCCCCTCTGATATTTCCACTGCTGGACTTTTCTTCTCCCTTTTTCCTCTGCCATTTTCTACCCCATTCTTGCTCCCTTCTACTTCCTCTTTCCTCTTTCTTCAGTGCAGAGTTCCCACCACACCTCACCTGGTTCTTCCTAGGGGTCCCAACTTCTTTTCACACTCGGACCAATTTCCCTTCTGAGCCAAACACCCTCCTCCAGATGCAGAGTGTCTGCTGCCTGGATGACAAGTCATGGAAAAGAGGATCCTGATTTATAAAGTCTATGAGAGTTTGGCTGTAAGCAATAAAGTTGGACCCTTGCCTAAAAAATTCTTAGCTTTTTTTGTGAGTCTTCACATTTGAAAAATAAAATGATGTTTTTCCTTTCTCAAGTTGCTTACGAAGAAAAATCTCTCCATAGGTGAAATTCATATTATTCAAATTCATAGTCAATCAATGATGTCCATTGAGGGCTATCTACATGCTGGGGTCCATTCTGAGCACTGGGGATGCTGGGCTGAAGGATGCCACATCCCTGCCTTCAGGGAACAGAAAGTCTAGTGAGAGACAGATAAATATGTCATTTTAGGTGGATAAATACAGTCATTTTAGACACTGAGAGTGACAGTGAGAACACAAATTGGGTAGAACTGATGGGGCTGGCAAGTGTGGTGCTGTTCTGGTCAAACGGTCAGGGAAGTCTTCTCTGAGCAAGTGGTATCCAAATGCAGACCTTGGGGCTAAGAAGTAGCTATGGGAAGATTGAGGGAGAAGGCAAATGCAATGGTCCTAAGTAGGAACAAGCTGAGTGTGTTCAAGAGACACTAAGAAATGTGGGATGGCTGGAGAAGAGTGAGGAAGGGCAGAGAAGGACATATGATCAGAGAGAGAAGCAGAAGTCAGATCATATGAGGCCTTGTAGGTCATGGTTATAATTTAGATTTCATTCGAAAGGTAAACAGTGGAAGGTATTGTGTAGGGTATTTGTATGGATAGGCGTAAGTTTGGAGCTTTGTATGAGTGGTCTTCAAGTTGTCTGTTAGAAATTACAAGTCAAAACCCCTCTAAACCCTAAGCCTAAGAGGATCCTGTCATTATTGGATCTACTCCTTTTTACCCAGCTGGGCTGTTTCACAACATGATGTTAATCATTCAAGTGACATTTAGGATGTTAATCTGCAGAGTTAAATAAGAACTGACTCTGTTGCACATGGGTATTTCATTTTTGGCATCCTTTTAGACAGAGGCACAGACATCTATTATTCACTGGGATTGAGGAGAAGAAGAAAGAAAGGTGACAGATTTTTTAGAATTCTTGAGACAGATTTGGGGCTTTAGCTTTCTAGAAATCTTATTTTTGTGGATATTTCAAAATTACATAGATGGAATTCCTTAAGTGGTACCTCATCAGAGAGAATGTTTTGTTTATACAATTATGTTGCAAATTGGAGTAGAACTAAAAAATATTGTTGCATTATTAGTCTGTTTCCTTTTGTTAAAGACTCAGAAGCTATGGATGTAGTAATTTTATTTAGCCTTGGTAAGTAACACTGGGTGAGTCATCCAACTTCCATTTTTAACAATTTGAAGAAGAAAAAAATTCTTATAGAATTTGAACAATTCCTATTTGAATTTGAACAATTCGAATTTGAACAAGTCCTGTATCTGGGAAGATCATCTGTTTGTAAAACAAACAATTGAAGATGAGTATAGAGTGATGCCTGAATTAAAATATGGGTTCCGGATTACATTCAGTTGACTTTTAATCATGCCAAATCTCAAAGACTTTTGAAATGGCCTTAAGTTTACAACAGTAATTTTCAATTATTATTAGTTAAAATGCCAAAGTTTTACTAAGATCCAGAAATAGTCAGTGGAGGAATAGGGGATTGTGGGATGGTAGAGGACCCCGATGCCCACCAACCTGGCCTCTGTGAAACAACTTAATTCCCAGAAACCACTTCTGAGGTCCTACTCCCTGGAACTTCAGGGCTCCAAGGAAAACGATTCAAAATTCACTGATTTAGGATTTTAAAACAAGGTTTTAGAAAATAAAACTTGGGCTTCTTATTTATAAAATAAATTTGCATGGCTTTAATCCTATCTGGGACCAAAATAAAATAGAACATAGTTTAATGTACCTAACACCATGCCTGGAGGTTACTCAGACCAGTCCTATCTATGACTAAACAGTTGCACTATAATATGGGGTGCGGGGGGTAGTTCTCTTCACCTTCTAAATAATATACATAACCTACTACTTAATCAGTGTGGCTGCAGCTATTCATACTCATTTTGAAGACCACTACAGTGAGACTGACAGGTTCAGATCTGACTTGACCATTTTGCTGGCCATGTGTAGAAAGTCAGTACCAGAGAAATTCCTTAAATTTATATTTTTCAAACTACACTTCAGAGCCCAGAGAAGGTCCATTTAGACGGGAGGGAGAGAAGCAGAGTAAAAGGAGCTCTGGGCCTCTCCAGCCATCGCCATGTCCCCCTACCATTCTCAACCAGATCAGCTCTGTTTGGGGGATTAGTATATATATTTGAAACTTATTTGAACAAATGATGCCCAGGCCAAAAATTTTGAAAGCTTCAATCTTCAAAAAGTACTCCCTAATCTGATCATACCGTCTGTGAATTCATTGTTTCACAACGCTCTGCCTAGAATTAAAAGCATCATCTGCACTAAAAAATTACTAGGAGGAAAGGAAAGAGGCAACCCTTCCTCTGCACTAGAAGTTAGAAAAGTCAGCCATGGTCACAATTCAATCCAAATGCTGAATTCATCTCTGAAAAGATACAAGGCCTTTCAATTCATTAAAAAGATGTAGCTCAGATCATTTTTGAGGGCATATATCCATCCATCCCTTCAGTAGTAATTATTGCAATTCTAAACTTTACCCTTTTTCTTAACCTTTATAATAAGGGTACAATGCACAACAGAATTCACTGCAAATGTTAAAACTAGTTCTCAAGGCCTCACATACCTATGTATATAAGTACGTTAATGTTATAAATCGATATTTATGTGTTCCCATACTGATACATTGTTTGGGAACTGACAATTATTGTTCCAGTATTTTAGTTACCAAAAGTAAAGTTTATTAAATTATTAAAATATATTGATTTGGGATATGATGGAACTGGCTCCCATAGCTACTGAGAGCAAGTTGTCAGCCTCACTTCCCAGCTGTGTGTTCAGTGGCAACACATGGGTAGCCTGAAATCAGCCCCGATGGCAGTATTTGCAGCAAACACTACAGATCAGGGCTTTTTGAGTTTGAGGTTTTTTGTTTGTTGTTTTGTTTTGAGAGCCAGTTTACCAACACATTACTGCAGATATCTAATAAAACCATCAATCATGAATGATTTTTATGTTTCGGGTTTTTTTTTTTTTTTACATTGCAACATATACCCATGTAGAGTCACAATTATCATGTACCTCAGGGCAGATGGCCAGACAGTGACTAAAAGAAATATAGGGAGAGGAGTGGGAAAGAGAAATATTATTCAGTAATATCTGAAAGTGTGATAAATGCTCATTCTAACTCATATTTCAAACTAACCTTTTGGTGGAGACTCCTAATGTGATAAACATGTAACCAGAATTCCAGATTAATCTTGAACATGCAAAACAATTTCTTCACTTATTGTGGGGTACTCTTACAAAAACCTGCTCTATCAGGATGTTAGGAAAACAGAGAAGGGTTCCTCCTCCCAGGCGTTACAAAATTTGACAACTACACCAGCCTTGTATCCAGACCACTCTCCATGTACTACAAATACAATGGTACATCTTAAATGGCTACTTTTCTGCTGGGGTAAAAAGCATACATAAATAGCTAATCAGAAAGTGACAAGGTTTTGCTTCATTTTTTTACCCTCTGTTTTTCCTTTTTTAAAAACAGGCTAGAAAAAGGAAACCGGCTTGTATCTTCCAATAGAAGCCAGGTTCTCTTCTCCACCTACTAGAGTTAAGCCACCTGTATTGAAGGAGAAGGAAGGAGGGAGACAAACATCTTTCATAACTGCTTTTCTTTCTCACAGGATCTGATTACAGCACTGGGGAGAATGCTGTAATCATATTGCTAAACCTGGCCTTTCTCAGCCCTTTAAATTGAACTAGAGTAGTTTCACAAAGAGGAGTCCTTTCTGTCTTTTTATCAAATACATGAGAGTTGCTGCAAGTTACAGTTTACATGTGGCGGGGGGAATCTATTCAGCCTCCCAGTCCAATGTCCCCTGTGGTCTGCAGTCTGAACAGCTCACAAGCTGTATGCAAATTATGTTTACACTACTGTGGAAAAGGAGAATCAGAAACAGGAGTGGGAAAGCCTATTTTCTGGTCTCTGTCCCAGCACTGTTAGTTTGGGAACATATTAACAATTCACCCTATAGCGGGGGCACAGCAGGTTCAGGAGACTCTTAACACCTTGCAAAGATTACTTAAACATGTCAGATGAGGAAAAGGAGCCAAGGAACCTGGCAGATCATTCCGTCCCTGGGTGTACCTGTCACACACTGGCAAGAGCCACACAGGTCACTCATGGGGCTGGAATGAAAATAATCACCTGCTTTCAGAAAGGAGCAGCTTTGGTTTCCTCTAGTTTTCAATATGTTCCTGAACATAATGCAAAATGCTCACATTGGTCTCTGAAGCCCTAAGTGGTGTGAATTCTGGCTACCTCGAGGATGACGTATGCCCCTGAGTAACAAAAGAACTTTCTGGGAAGCTTGTGTATTCAGCTTCCAAAATACAAGAAAGGGGGACGGTGGCACAGCTTTCTGTTTGAGCAAGTGTCTGCGTCCCCTTGTCACTTAGAATCTGCAAATAAGTTGGAATGTGTCATAACGGGCATTGTTGAGCTATCTTAGAAGTGGTAGTGATTTGGAAACCCTCTGTCCAACATTTTTGTTTTATGAAAGGGTAAACTCACACTCAAAGTAATTTGAGTGCTTAAAGTTAGAATTAGGTTAAAGTTAGAATCCAGTCTTTTAGGTCAATTTTAGTACTTTCTCTACTGTGATAACATTGTTCATTCATTCTTTTTTTTTTTAATGATTTTTTTGATGTGGACCATTTTTAAAGTCTTTATTGAATTTGTTACAATATTGCTTCTGTTTTTTGGTGGTGAGGCATGTGGGATCTTAGCTCCCTGACCAGGGATCGAACCCTCACCCCCTGCACTGGAAGGCGAAGTCTTAACCACTGGACCACCAGAGAAGTCCCTGTTCATTCATTCTTAACTCATTCAGCAAATACTTACTGGTTGCCTTCTATTTCCCATTGTTATAGGTGCAAGAGTTTCAACAATAAACAAAACATATGATGGAGCTACTTTTTCCACTGATGTTTAATCTTCAAAAGCTACTGCTGAATTATGACATGAATTAAGTTACTTGTATTTTTGTGTTAATTTGAATGAAAGGTGGTTTCTCAAGTTTTTTAAAATAAAAGATATCCCTTTTTATTACATACATCTTGTCCTTCAAGATTCAGCTGCAGTAACTCTACACCAAGAAGTCTTCCTGGACTCTCTCTCCCTAATTAGCCTAAGCAGGACTTTAATTTTCATACACTATAAATTTCATCATAGGTAGCCTTAATCCTAATGCCTGGCTCTCCCCATCTCATTGTAGATTCACAAACACATCTCAATAACACAACCAGCAGAGAAAAGAGCTTTACTCTCCCCACACCCGCTCTGAGAGACAGAGAGATGTGCCTGGAGCCATTTTCCACTTCTTGTTGGCCTGAAGAGTGAAAAAATGAGTAGTTCATTGTTCTTCTAGATTTTCTCTAATGGCCTGAACCCCTGGGCAGGCCTTTCCCTACATATTGAATCTGTGTATGTGTGTGTGTGTGTGTGTGTGTGTGTGTGTGTGTGTGTGTATGTGTTTGCATGTGTACGTATGTGCTTGTGAGTTGGCAGACAATTATGCTATAGTCATGGAGACAGTCCTAAAACATATCTAAATTATATTCTTCACTTTTTCATACCCCAAGGCAAAGAGAATATTCTTGTGGAGCTATAAAAATGTTCATCTCCACTCTGAGAGACACACAGAAGGGACAATTTAGGTGAATCGTTTCTGGTTTCTATTCCAAAATCCAAAAGATTCTACCAACTCATACTGAAAAAAAATAAAAACAAAAAATTAGCCTCAGGACTTACTTGACCATACATATGCCTCCAGGAAAGAACACTAATATTGAACATGATTCCTAAGGAAAGGCAAATAGCCCTCCTAGGGTACTTTCTTTTCCCCTGAAGATGCTGCAGTTTCCATTCCAAATAGAATGGTGTGAGATGATAGAACTAAAATATTGTATCTTCCACAATCTCCTAATTTGTGATTCAAAAAGTGAAAATACATGTGAGAATTGCTGAGTAAGCATATCTAACTTGTGCATCATCTACTGCACCTTTTCTTGGGATGTACAATAACCCAATTCCAAACACTTGGGCCTGTTAGCCAGTTTCACTGATGGTCGGAGATCTAATTATGTGACTGTACAGTAAATAAAAGAATTGGAGGAAAGTCGTATTAGGCCTATTCCTATCATTCTTATGTTTTAATGAAGGTCTACTGACAAAATCTTTGAAAAGCTTATCAACCACAATTGTCTGTCAAATGCATCCATTGCTCTACACAAGAATCCAAGGCTTTATATACCCTTGAAGCTGTTTAAATTACTTTAATGAAATAAGATGGGTATTAAAAAATAAACTAATAATAAATTAAGTCTAAGATGAAAGTGAAACTATTGACAGTAAATTATAGCCACTCGAGCTGTAGTTTTCCATCTCAGTGAGGTTAAAAGCAAGTCTAACCATATCGGAAAACGTCATTGTCAACTTTTTATTTTCAATCTCAAGTGTAAGGTGGGTTAGAAAATTCCACTGAGATTTCCTTGCAGTCTCCTGGGTTTCCAGTGTAACCATAAACTTTCTTAGTGCTGTCTCTTCCTGAAATCTTCGCCCGTCCATCCAGACTTCTTCTACTATCTGCACTGTCCCCTAAACCCACTATCTAATAGTTTAGAAAATAAGGCACTACAGGGAAGTGAGAATGGTTGAGTAAGAGGCCATATGCCCACTCCTCCAGATGCCTCTTTAGTCTACCACTGCACACTTGCCTTCTGAAGCTAGAAAGCAGAGAAAACCTAGTTGAACCCATCTACTTTGAAGATGTTGAAACTAGGCTCAGAGGGCAAAAGAGCTGGACTGAAATCATCAGCAGAATCTGAACAAGAATCCGGGTCTCTTGACTTTAGGCAGTCTTTAGTCTATTATGCTGAAAATGCAGAGCATTTGCTCTACATACTTCCTACAAGATAACTGGATCTATTAAAAACATGATGTTATTCATCATCCTTGTGAAAACAATTTATGGGCAATTCTTTTAAATAAGCCTCAAAATAAATTATTTGCTTAGAGAGCCAAGTTTTAGTGTTGTGAGATTAACAATTGGCTAAAGACTTTTTGACGAAAGCAGTGACTCAGATGTTCTTGATGATATGAATTGGTCTGCGGTTCAGCACCTGATTCAGTCATTTTCTTAGGGCACAAAATTAAAACATGACTAAGAGGGCTGGCAAAACTTACACGTCCTTTCAAACCTTTCCCTCCTCTTTGTGCATACTGTAAACCATATAGTCTTGGAGATCTTCAAGGGCTCCAGTCTTGCAGCTTTAAGCAGCATTATTGGTTTCTGTCTTCCCTTCCTTTTATGCCTGGTTATAGAAAGCTTTTCATTCTTTACTTAATGAAGCTATGACTGTGAGGACAAAATAAGGGTAATGACCACTCAGTGCTTTCTACTCCATTAGATCAGGTGTTCTGCTCTCTCCCAAGTTTAGCCAAATGGACTGACTATGTAACTCTTGCTACTCTTGGTTCTTCCTCCTTGTAATCCTTTTAGAATTGGGTAGATATGCATGTGTGCGTGTGTATACGTAGAGAAAAAAGAGGAAAAAATATTTGATAAACATGCATTAGTGTCTGAAAAATATTTTACATTTTAAGAAATATTGTTTGAGTTTCACTTCCAAATATAGTTTTACCACTTTAAAATTGGGGGAGTTACATGCTTTTCTGTTTATTGGCTTTTTTAATAAGGTGATAGTAGTTATTAAATATGAGCTATAAAAGAATGGATAAAAAGCCTCACAATATGAGTTTCTTGACTCTAAATTACATCTCTTCCTATCTTCTGTCTGCTTAAATTTTTTGTTTGAAGAGACAGTGATTGCTCTCCTATCTGTTCTACCTATTAAGTTCTTTATACTATTTTAGTTATAAATATAAAGGTATCGGGTCCCTTGGAAATGTACTTGCCAAAAGGGAGCAACAGATATAAACAAGAATTTTGAAAGATACTAATTCTGATAAATTTAGGATAGAAATTATCTAGAACACATGAAATTGCTTTCATCTGATTGAATTCTGAACATTTCAATTTCTAAATTTCAGCTCTGGCATATTTAATGGAGTCAGCAGTAGTCTTGTTAAGAACAATCAATTTTAACTGATCTTACAGCTCTCTGGGGCCTAATCAAACAGTACTTGAAGGCTTTTCAAACTAAAAACTTAAGACTCAAAACCAGTTTAATATCCCCAATAACTCTGGGGTGATGGAGCTGTGAGAAAGTTATGACCAAGGAGTGTGGTTAGTTACTGGATACCCGCCTATAAATGCAATCACTAATGATTCCCAGACAAGAGTCTGGAGTATCCAATTATACAAATCAGGGGGATGGTCTTAGATTAGGACACGATGCCTGGGTTCTTAGACATTCCTCTCGTCTTCATTTCTCCCTGGGTGTCAGGGTTCAATGTATGACCTCGGCAATCAAGCTGTCGGGGTTCAGCTCGTGGTTTAGCTACTTGCCAGCTGTTGATGCTGATGAGGTGCCTCAATGTCTCTTAACCTCAGTTTCCACATCTGTAAAAGTGGAAGGGGAAATTGAAGCACTTAGACCACAGAATGGTTCTGATGATTAAATAGGACAATCCCCACATAGCACTTAGCACAGGGTCTGACACTTCATAAATGCTCATTAAGTGCTACCTATTATAGAAACTATATATTTTATTTATTATTTATTTATGTATTTATTTGGCTGATATATATTTTTTTGAAATTTATTTCTTAAATTTTTTATTTTTGGCTGCATTGGGTCTTTGTTGCTGCGCGTGGGCTTTCTCTGGTTGCGGCGAGCGGGGGCTACTATTCGTTGCGGGGTGGTGGCTTCTCTTGTTGCGGAGCACGGGCTCTAGGCGTGCAGGCTTCAGTAGTTGTGGCACGTGAGCTCTAGAGCGCAGGCTCAGTAGAAACTATATATTTTAAACCTTAAAAACCAACTACCTTATCCTCTTCTCTTAATGAAGAGACAACTGAAGCCCAGAGAGAAGCAATGACTTGCCTCATATCACACATCTCATTAGTAAAATTATTGAGGCTATACCCCTGGTCTCCAGCATTCTTTCCTTGGTATTATCTTACTGGGCATGGAGGGCACAGAATGTCCTAGGATCTGGTTGGTATTTCCTGACAATAATCAGAAATTGTCACAACTGCTAAGATAAAGAGAAAACTCAGGAATTGAGATAAAACATAGCACCTTAAAAGAGAGGTAAAGAACTGCAAGGCCAAGATTAAGGCGAGGATTTAGGGGGTCTATCAGTTTGACCCCTACTTTGTCACTGTGTCTGTGGGCAGAATATCCATTTACTTTGTCCCTGTTCTCAGAATGTAAAAGCAGAAAGAAAAATATTATCGAATGCCACTGGAGTGTTTTCAAGAAAAGCCAATAAAAATGATTACTAGAGCAATATAAAAGTGCTCTATAAAAGCTTAATAATCAACAGTATTTAAGCAGCATGCCAATGAGTAGCTGACAGGGTGCTCATGTTTTATAGATAGCATTTATGGACTTTCACAACCCAAATTTTCACTCTTTATGAGTTGTGTATAAATTTGGGAAGTGGTTGAAACTACATATCAAATCAAAACTGCTTCTGAGGCACCGTGTCAAATAAGTGTAAATATTCTTGGTTAATCTCACATGTAACACAGAGTGCGGTGGAAGTGGGTCTATCCTCTGGAGAGCTAAGAGTATTATGGATGGTTACCTTGGGCCTTTGGAACATTTTGTTCTGGGGAAAGTAAAGAATTTCTCCAACTCCAAAAATGTGGGTTGGGTATTTCATTTTTTTACACATAATTATCTTTCCAGAAACTATAAAATTTGCATTTTTTTTTGCTAATAATTTGGCTATAGAGGCGCACATTACATAAAACCTTTTTAGCATGTAGCAAACTGCACGAAGCACTGTCTCATCCATATTTTGTCCCACAGTATATTGGCATATAAAGATACTCCATATCTTTTTGTAGAATTTAACTGAGTTGAGATTATTACTGGGATAGTTTTCAAAACCGCTCCCTAAATTTCATCCCACACTTACTACCAAATCAGAACTCCTTAAGATCAGCGACCATAACTAATGCATCTTTGTGATGCTAATGCCTAGC
The DNA here is from genome assembly GCF_002837175.3 of Physeter macrocephalus. Lineage (NCBI taxonomy): Eukaryota > Metazoa > Chordata > Mammalia > Artiodactyla > Physeteridae > Physeter > Physeter macrocephalus. The sequence goes on from NC_041214.2 coordinate 98,578,135, forward strand.
ATGGTAGAAAGTTAATATAAATGAAAGGGAAAAAGGAAAGAACAAAGGGAGAGAGGAAGAGAGGGAGGGAGGGAAGAAGAAGGAGGAAGAAAAAGAAGGAAGAGAGGTAAAAAGACACTGAGCTTCTATTCAGAGGAATGATGAATAGAACTCCTCTCTTTCCTGGATCATTATTGATGGCCCCAGTCAGAAAAGGGTAAAGAGACCACGAAGATAAAATGCAGCCAAAATCAACATACAGAAAACCTAGGATAACCCAGTTACACTTCCTATTACTGCCAGTCAAGTACCCTGTGACAGCTACCCAGTCAACATCTCTGATTTCTAGCCTCCTGGATGTGTTCCCTTGGTAATACGACATCACTGAATATAGCCAGAGCAGAAATTTTGGAGTCCTCTACTGGGGAAAGTCAGCGGGTTATCATGGAGAAGAAGAGACATAGCAGAGAATTCTTTCACCATGAGTCCAATGAGCACGGTGATACTATGCAGCAGGAGACACCAAAGACATTATCGTTAAAGGAGACTTGAAAGTCCTCTCCTCATGGCTGAAAGGAGGCAGTACCCTAAAGATACCACAAACACTTCTCCTCCTATAAAGGAATCATCATCAGAAATGCACAGAAGTTTTTTGGCCATAGACATATGCAGAGATGTGCAAACAGAGTGGCAAAGCAGAGACAGGAAGATATAGTTGGAGGATTAAAAAAAAATGAAAAAAAAATTCCAAATGTCCTAATGCAAGTGGCATCCACCTGTAATAAACCCACTAATAGTAAAGGAAGTAAAATAAAGAAAACATTTATAATTTAGAAAGAATTCCCATTTGTATTAAGGTAGTGATCAGATTGGTCCAAAATTCTGACCCTCTTACTGACAGCAATTTTTGTCTTTAATCTCTCTTTTGGCTTGTTCTGCCCCCCAACCCTACTCCACCGTATCAGACTGTCTCTCTACACCCCTCCAGGCAGTCACAGAATCCTAAAGCCACCCAGGGTAGCCTTCCATTCCCAGACAGTAGTGCTCAACTGGGAGTATTGTTCTTTTAACCTGGATTAGAATGAAATCCAATACGAGATAGATGAAAATGTGGTACAGGGCCCATGGAAATTTGGGCTTGATATGCTGTGATAGATCTCCTTGTCACCTGTAGCTTCTGTGATTCCATAAGACTCATCACATTTGGGTAATTTGTGCTTGTCACCTACAGCAGGCAAGGCTAATAGATACATCGGTCCAGAAAGAAGCTATAGGCAGCATTTCAAGACCTAACCAAGAGGACAATACCTACCCAAAGCTCAGAAACAATGTAAAATAAATTGCCCTTTGTGATTACCTGCAAGTTGAACTTATACTTTTCAATTACCTTTCAATGTACATATTAAACTCAGACTAGCAGAGGCATTTTTTAGTCAGAAATTGTAAGATTTAGGACAGAGCGTGATCCCTATTTGCTTTTACTGACCAGACACATTTTTAGTTAAATAAGTGAATGGAGTAAGCAAGGCTGCACGAAGAATATATGAATGAGTAAACAAATTATTATCTATAAATTGAATCTGTCCAATTTTCATTCATTTCATTCACTTGACATTTATAGAGCATGTCCTACATAAAATATTTCATTGATTCATTTGAATTATCATAACTTGAAAAATAATAAAACTGAATTTCCTTTAAAATATATTATTTTTAGACTTTCCATTGATTCAAGCAGTCTTCCTTTCTATTAATCCAAATCATGAGCATATACCTAAAATCATATTATGTCTTTCTGTCTCTACTTACAATTTCAGAAATCCCAGTTTAAAAATATGATCTGAGTAATGTCAAATATTCTCTATATTTAAAATCATGATCAATTTCTAAGATTTATGAAAATTACCAATAGGTAGTCGGTCATATGCAAAGTGATTTCTAGTCATTGTATCTAAGACTGGAACTTAAACCTAAAGAAGAGTAGTTAACAAGGTTTGTTTTGCTGAGTAAATTAAAACCAAAACCATTCTTATCACATGCCTTACCTTTTCCAGGGAAATATTCCCATCTTCTTAACCTCAAGGTCTGGCCCCTGGGGCAGGTATATAGTTAGAATAAAGATTTAAGATGAGCCACTGGTAGAAAGAGGTGTGTGCTTTATCTGAAGCTAGACAATGCTAATAACAATAATAGTTAATATAATCTGGCTGTTTACTCACAGAATTTGAGAGGTAAGATAAAAGAAGTAGACCAGAAAATATCTAGAATAATCTTCCACCATCCTGCAGTATCTAATGTGGAGAGATGGCTATCATGGCAAATATGCAATAATTACTTTCTCAATCTAATGGTCAGATAGCAAGGCATTTCCCAGAGCATCCTCATGGAGTAGGTGTTTTTCCAAGGGCACAGTGCGGTCCAGTCCAAATTTGGGTGCTTGGACACATAGTGGGTTAAATCACTAAATTCTAAAGGAGTAAACCCAACCTTTTCAACTGGTACAGAAGCAACTTTATCTTTAATGTTTGGGGCTGAAAGGTATTCATGGTTCACACTAGGCTAGAGAAAGACCTTGGAGACCGTTGGCCTCCTTCACCACTATGGATGGGTTGGGGTGGAGGGACAGATCTAGTGCTGAGGGGTGGAGTTCCCTTAAATTTATCTTGTACTGTGAATGCTCTATTCCAATTCTGCACAGGCTCTTTGGGCAATAATAGTGAAAACACTCCGGGTTAGAGCTCCAAACCAAAGAGAATCTAGTAACTTTTTAAAATCCCAGTCAACCCTCAATTATGTATGCGTATGGTAGAAAGTAGTGGCTTTGATAATAAAATGATAATTTATGTTTGACTTCACAACATGTTCTATATTTGGGGTTTTTCTTTTGTTTTTGGCAACATCAACAGACTTATTTTCCTAATTAGCCTGACCCCGATTAATGTTACGATTAACATTCTCTGAGCGTACATACACATACGCACACTGCTCACCAATTGGTGGGGGAGAATGCCCAGAAACATATTGCGGGACAGGGAAAGGTGGTCTGAGAGTATGTTTTAGCTGCTGGCAATTCACAAACTACATCATCTGAATCAATAGGGAGTTGGCTGCATTTACACCAGGCACTTCCCAGAGCTAAATAATCACATTAGCTAATTCCCAACCATAAAATATATGTAGCCTCAGTAATTATTTATTAAACTAAGTCTATCCAGCACACGGAATATTTTTTTCAACCAGGATTACCTAGTTTTACTCTTTATGCCAATCCAATTAACAAGGTAATTGCCGGACCTGTCTAGTACCGGCTGCTACACAAACCTGCCCAAGTTCTCTCTCAGGCTCAGAGGTATTTGGGAACGTAGTGGCCAGAGTTAGCTCTCAGCCCTGCCACTTTGGGGAATTCAGAGCAGCTTCCCTTGATTTCCTGAATACACCTTCTAGAAATGTCCCCTCTCCCTTGAAGGCACAGGGGGCCTGGCCTTCCAAATAGGCCCCCAAGTCCAGGTGGCCTGGCCCCCCATGGCGTCTGACCCTGGAGGTCGCTCACCTATCTTCTCCTCGGCTTGGCTGCTCTCCGCAGTCTCCGATGGAGGCTGGGCTGTTGCCTTGGCAGCAGCATCCTCTGCAGCAGGGGTGGTGGCGGCAGCAGCAGCAGTGACAGCAGCAGGCACGTCGGCTTGTTTAGGCTCCTCCTTGGCTGGCGCGTCTTCGGCCTTGGAGGACGGCGAGTTGTCAGTGGAAGCTTTAGTGGCACTTTCTGTCTCAGCAGAGCCGGCCTTCTCCTCCGAGGGGGCAGGAGCCTGGGGCGCTGCCTGCTCTGTGGCAGCCTCGGGGGCGCCCTCCCCCTTCGTCTCCTCGGAAGGAGTTTCGCCGGCTTTGCCGGTCTCTTCGGGCTTGGGGCCGGCGGCTGGGGCCGCTTCAGCGGGAGTGGAACCTTCTCCCTCCTTCTTCTCCGCGCCATCAGCGACGGGGGCTTCATCCTTCTCATTCGCCTCCGCCTCAGCGGCTGGGGCATCACCCTTCTTCTCTCCTTTGAGCTTTTTCCTCGTTATGTGTCCACGGAAGCTAGCCTGAATTTTGGTCGCGGCCTTATGAGCTTTATCTTCTGGTTTGATGCCATCTTGTTCAATCTTTTGGTCCTCATCATTTTTCTCAACCTTTATGGAGAAAAGGGGGGGGAAAAAGGAGAGATGGAGCAATGTTCTTTTCCTTCAAATCACAGCATTCAATAAATGCATATTGAATGACATTCTGTGCCAGGCACCATACTTGGAGTTAAGAAATCAGCAATACCCTGGAAATTCAAACCAAGCCCCCTCTCTTTCTCTGGTGAAGAATTTAGGAGAGAACACATTAGTTTCTGGGAAAATTAATGTCCTTCTGACCTTCCAGAATCACTGGCATTATTTTATATGTCTTTCTTTCCCCAACTCAATGTCTCTCCTTTGCCAAACTTAAATCAGCCTTTTTGTGGATGTACTTTGACAACCCAAGTCCACCCAGCCTAGATTTTCATCAGTGACCTCTATGGGTTTTGAGGGTTTGATATTGGTTTTTCAGGGTTTGATATTGGTTTTTCAGGGTTTCTGAGAGGATCTCTGTGAAAAACTTATGATTAAAAAAAATATTGTGGAAAAGCCTATTTGTTTCCCCCAGATTTCAGGTCTCATCAGGAAACCAGTAGGTTCGGGGCAAATAATATGGTTAAGGTTTAAACAGCAAATTACATCTGGGTCTTGTGCAAAATGCAGATGAGTTCCAGGGCTTTGAGGGGTTTGTTCAGGATGTGACAACTCAGAATGCTCGTCACAAAATGACGTCTACTTTCCTCTGTGTGTGGTCCAACATCAGTAATGAACATACCAGCCCTTCAAAATTTGAATTCAGAAAATGGTCATTATTCCTGAGTTTTAAAAAAAGAGTGGAAAACACTGCTTCCGCTTTTGAAAGAGTAGCGTATATTCACTAAATCACAATTTCTTATTCCCAAAGCAATTTAAACTTAAAGTTAGTTTTATATTATCATCAACAGAGCCATCCTAGTACTGAAGGCAAGAGACTAGAATACAAAATTTTTACCATTTGATCATGTTACAACGTAACATAGGCTGCAAATAAATTTTTCCACATGGAAATTAAATCGCAGGATAGGAATAGAAGGTATAGTCATGAAAAGAAATGTCTAGGCAAGTACTCAGAATTCTATATAGCTCCGTTGCCCACTATGGTGCCCCAGTGTGGTTACCTATAGTCCCCATGGAGCCATTATATTAGTTTCAGGTATACAACACAGCGATTCAACATTTGTATATATTGCAACAATAAGTCTGGTTAACCTCTGAGAACACTGTCTTAGCAATGGGGAAATACAGCAGTGAACAATGCAGCAAAAGACCAATAATTAAAGAATGCTTATCATGTACCAAGTCCTCTGCTTGGCCCCAGTCTCAACCTTGGCCTGACCTCGGCTTTTGCTCCAGTTTAGGATGCAAATCACAGCAGGCCAACACAAGGCATGCTTTCCACCTGTCATACAAGCTCTGCCCGAGGGACCCAGATCCTGTCCATCATGATGTAGACCTGTCTGACATTCTTTGGACAAGCATATGGGCCTGTATTGCTTAGGTCCATCAACATGCTAGTGAGTATACAAAGGTATTTTTGAAAATAAGCTGCATGTGAGAGTAAAAGCAGGATTAATAAATTTCCAGTAAAACTCAAGGCAAGTTTCTCTTCTTCCTCAGTTAACGGTGCATGTATCCATACAAAAGATGAAGGAGTGCATGAAAGCACTTTGGAAGGGCCCATTCTGCTTCCTCTTCCCAGTGCCATGCGGCCACACTGCTCAGTGCTCTGATGCACTACCACTTTTCCGCTCTCCTGCTGCTCTTGATGACTCCTCCTGGGACGCACACAACACGATCTGGGGCACGGGAGCAGCTGTCCCTGCCAGGAGCTCTCTGCTCAGAGACGGAAGCATAACCCTGTTAGATTAATAGTTGTGAATGGAGCATGCAGCCAAGATGTTGTTAATTTATTTTACTCTATCTTGCATTTTCTGAATGAGGCACCATCTTATATGATAGGACATCTGGACTTGGGCCTTGATGCGCAGTGGTTCTTTAATACAAATACTGCTCCTTGTGAAGGTAAACAAACCAATTCTTTCAGAGTACACAAGTGGACAGAAAAAACCCTCTGGTGACTCAAGAAAACTACATCACCCTTTTCTCTTTAAGAACACAGAGGAAAGGAGATGAAACTTAAAACGCTAGAAAACATAAAAAGAAGGAAGCCAAGAGTCTGAATGACATAAAGAAGATACTTCACAAGGATAAAGGAAGAGCCCCTCTAAGTTCTTTACACCTCCATCTCCAATCTCTCTCTCTCTCTCTCGCTCTCTCTCAATTTCTCAGATCATCTGCCACTGTAACTTTCCACATGATCAGGACTTAAGCTTCTGTTCACAGCCTCTATGTTGAAATGACTATTTAGAAAGACTCAGACTAGACTTGGGTGCCAAGATTGTGGGATCAGGCTCACCTGAACAATCCAAGAGTATAAGGGACACAAGACAGAAAAGTGTGGGCAGGAAGGGAGAGAATGTGTAAAACCATAGTTAGGAGAGAAGTGAGACAATCCTGCAAGAGCTGGATACCCAAGTAGGTGGTCAAAGTACCCCACAGGCATGCAGCTTCTCCAGGAGGAATTGCTGGGCCACTTAATATTATTAGAGATTTAGGGGAATTGGATTTTTTAGAAATTGATTGGAAATAGACAACTAATACAAATTGTACAGATAGTCAGAGGGAAAGAGACAGAGACAAAGAGGGAAGGGGAAGAGAAGGGAAGAGAGGGGAAGGAAGGGGAGAAGGGGAGTGGGAAGGAAGGAAGGGAAGGGAGGGAGGAAACCAGCCTAAGATGAGGTGATTGAACAGAGGCATCCAGAAATAAGAATATTTTAAGTTAAAACTGGGTCTTAGGCCAGACAATTCTGGATGTGTGTGTGTGTGTGTGTGTGTGTGTCTTTCTTTTGTACCTGTAATTAATTCCATAAATACGGCTTAAACTACAGGTTATTTTCTGGTAAAATTCCTTTCACAGTGCTAGAGGTAATTGCATTGGGAGTGTATTTTGCTGAGAGAGGTGACAATAATAAAGAGAACATTTCCCAAGACCGGCTGTGGGGGAACCCCAAGATGTCAGGCTACATAGACCTTTTCCCAACTGGAAATAGAAGAACTTGCCTAAAACAAAAAGCATGTGAGCCCAGAGAAACTGGAGATTACTCACTACATTCAACACAACCCTTTCAGCTTCTAAAAGGGAAAAACTGTGCCCTGAAAAGTTGTCACTTGTTTCACTTGATAGCGTGAGTGAATCAGTCAGTGGCCCCGTTTGTATTTGAACTCAGGTCTTCTCCCCTCCCACCCAACCCCAAGTCTAATTTTATTGCATCCGTGATATAGAACAACTTAGTCTTCCTTGTAGCCAATTGTGCATAAAGCATCATGTCAACATCCTGATTCATCTATTCATTTAGCAATACTGAGTGCCTATGCTGGCACCATAGACATACTAGTGAGCAGACAGAGACTGTATCTATCCACACAGGACTCTTTTTTAAACACACTTTAGAAAAATAAGCTCATAGTATTTAACAATCAATAATTTCCCAGGAATTCAAGGAGACACCTGACATTACACCTGTCTATAAAGCAAGGCCAATAGTCTAAATATGTCAGTTAGAGATGGAGGAAGTCCAGAAAAAAGGGGATCCTGGTACTTAATGGCTAAAAAGAGTTAGTTCATAGTCTCATAAAAATAGATTTATTTTTGAAACTCAGCATTGCCACAAATAAGCTTTGTGCTGAGCTCTGATAAAATTCTTTCATTTTTACATGGAATTGTTGCTATCCATGAATTAACTAATGTGGACATGCCAGGCAGTTCCTTACATGTAGGAAGAGGATCATTAAGAGTTGCCATACTTTTTGTTCAGGAATCTTCATTGCTATAGTTTAAACTTTTTACTGATCAATTTGTTCAGGAACTCTGTAATTTATGAAGTCTAAAAGGAAACCAAGTATCGGAAATGTTAACTGTTCAACCAAGGCTAAAACCCCGGATGAATATTGGTTTGAAGAAGATGAAGGGTACCATTCTACTAAGTTGCTGGGATCTGGTCAAATTTTAAAGTCCATTAGGTGAAAGGGCAATACTTTTCATCAACATTTAAGAATCACAGATAAGAAAGCCAAATATAAGAAGTACTATTTCGTACCCAACATTGTTGCTCTGGTTAATAGTTTCCTTTTCCTCTTGGGGGAGGAGAGAGTAAACAAATTAGGATTCAGTCTAAGATGTCCAAAATTTTCATTTATTATGTTCCAAAAGAGCTGTAGGCAAAAAAATCTATAAATGTCTAACTTTCAGGACTTAAAATAACATCATCCATTCATCTGGGACCCTTCAATTCATTTAACTATTTCTAATTATAATAGGAATACTTCAACCTTCCAAGCACAGAAAAATGTGGCCCTGTATCTACTTCTGCTAGCTCTAAACACTAAGCTGATAATACTTCAAATTTTCTCTGAAACAGGATTGAATTTTAAATGCTTTTAAAAATCCTTGGTGTGCACCAGTTCTTCTAAGAACATCTTTAGTAAACCAAAATATTTTCAATTTGATTGAGCAAACTATATTTCTGAGAAGCTAAATTGAAAGGCCAGAGATATCAGAACCAGAATAAAGTGTGGAAGGATATGTATGAATCTAACAAATATCTACTTATGGCTCACTCTATTTTTTATTAATAATTTAGTGAGGTCAAATTCACGTAAGAAAATTTCACTCTATTTTTCAGCTTAGTTGGCTTCGAGCACAGTTGATAGCATATACTTTAGGAGAAATGTCCAAGTATTAAAGAAGCTCCCAGTGGAGCTTCTGTACCTGCTTTGAATCTAGTCAAAGATCAGAAATCCAGAGAACTGCCCCTTATGGAGGAGCCAAAGGAGGATGGGCAAACCTTCTCCAGTTCTGTAGAGGAAGTGTCTTCAGGTTTCTGGGCAGTTCCAGGGAAGAAGGTATCATTTAAAAGATGAGGGCTTCTCTGGTGGCGCAGTGGTTGCGCGTCCGCCTGCCGATGCAGGGGAACCGGGTTCGCGCCCCGGTCTGGGAGGATCCCACATGCCGCAGAGCGGCTGGGCCCGTGAGCCATGGCCGCTGAACTTGCGCGTCCGGAGCCTGTGCTCCGCAACGGGAGAGGCCGCAGCAGAGGGAGGCCCGCATACCACACACACACACACAA
>NC_041214.2:98587857-98601730 GCF_002837175.3 Physeter macrocephalus
GGGGGGAGGGAGGGAGACGCAAGAGGGAAGAGATATGGGAACATATGTATATGTATAACTGATTCACTTTGTTGTAAAGCAGAAACTAACACACCATTGTAAAACAATTATACTCCAAAAAAGATGTTAAAAATAAATAAATAAATAAATAAATAAAATGCCAAAAAAATTTTTTTAAAAATTAAAATAAAAGATGAATAAGCACAGCTGGAATACAGGGGTCCCTTAACACTCAATGTGGTTTGAAAATCCAACTAAGAGTGTGAGGGGATGGGGAGCAGGATGCAAGTAGGTATAATGAAACGGTTGTGCATTTGCCAACCATGGCCACCATTTTTTTTAACTCTGATTTTCAGTCCAGTGAAGAGTCTTCTTTTAGTTCCTGGGCAGGTGGGAGCACTGACATATGACAACTGAGCAATTCTCCAGGGGAACGTGAGACATCAAGAGTGACTTTGTAAATCCTGGCACAGTGGTAGTGAGGGGATTCTCTTTTCCCCTTCAGATGAAGTGTGCAGCATAACGCTGCAGCTCCAGAGTCATAATAAGTGGGCAAGAAATGCTCATTGATTGGCTGACTATATAGAAAACCAAATATCCCACACTGGAAACTGGAATAGTAATGTGAACTTTTAAGAAAATAGCTGGTGATCAAGATATGGGTCTTCACCTCACTTTCATATATTATTTATTTAACATGTACAGCCCAGCTACTTCCTAAAGTATACGAAGTGGCATATTCAACCCAGTATAAAGTACTACTGGTGGAGAACTCAGTTTCCATTCAAAAGACTTATCTTTTATTTTATTTTGTATATGTAGAACTCTAGCTGTCCCACAAAGATGGAGATGAGGCAAAGAGCATATTATCATTGGCACCTTCTAACAGACAAAAGTCAGCACATGAAACACTTTGTCTATTTCATTCACAGCTGAATCTCCAGTTTCTAGAATGGTGTCTGGCATATAGCAGATACTCAATTAATATTTGTTGAATGAATCCAAACTTTGAACCTCTCAATTAGTGCCATTTCAGAAAGTTGATGATGAGCTGGGAACAGTGGCCACTGAGCTGGGAACAAGATAGAGGGACTCCCTATCAGGCTGCTGAAGAGGCTGGACTCACACTCCAGACTATGAGAGGGACTGTGAGGCTTTTGCTGTCAACTGGGGAAAGACAAGAGAATAGCAGGCAGCCAGTACATCTGGGAAAAGAGAGAAAAGCCGCCTAACCAGCAGACAGCCCACTGTACCACCATCACAGGTGAATTCCACCCAGTTGAGCATTCCCGAGAGCAAACCACACCCCAAGCTGCTGGAGAAGGTGCTCAGAGCCAACCAGCAGGAAGAGAAGGCCCAGGTAACTTTCGCCAAAAACTGCCTTCCTTTCAGGTATGACACCACAAAATGTCTCTGGTTGGATGTTCAGGAATATAAAACATGATGAGATAAATATTTAATTAAATCGCTATTTCTTCCTGCTATACTGAATAGTGATTATTGATTTAGTTTTTCTTAATTAAACCTTTTTCATTATGAAATGTAATTTATTACATTCTAAGTCAGCAGTACCTGATAAATTTTGTTCAGTGAACAAGTGAGTGAGAGAGACATTCCTCATCCTCTCTACTATATGCCTTTCTCCAAATATTGTCACTGTTGGTCTGTTTATCTTGTTTTTCCTTCTTTGTGCTTATATTCTCCTGACATATATTTGTATTTCATTTTTAACTGACTCTTCCCCTGGACTATAAACTCTCTGGAAGCAGGACCTTGTCAGTTTTGTACAATCCTCAGAGCTTTGGTGGCTAAAACAGTGCTGGCACGTGGTTGATGCTCCAGAAATATTTATTTGTAGTTGTTGTTTAGTAACTATGTGCCATGCTATGTTAGTGATCAGAGAGCATGTAAATGGGCAGTACACAGCCAACTGGCTGGGTATCAGTGCTTCTCTCTGGGAAACTAATGCTCTGGGCCTTCGTCAAACTGTTCTCCAGCAGCCATATCCCTCTCTCCTCTTACTCTTATAATGAGTATACCACATATTAGTATTTCAGTTCAGTTCTCCTCATAACCATGTGAGGAACACATCACTGTGCCTGTTTTATAATTGAGGTAAATTAGGAAACAGAAAGGAGCTCAGTGTGATCCAGCTTCTAAAGACCAGGCCTTCCCTCAAGCCCACTCCTTGTTTAGTGCTTTTTAAAATAGATTGTAGGAAGCCAGTATTCCCTGGTGGGTAAGCACATGGGCTGTAGAGTTAGATATGTATAGGTTCAAATCACAGCTCTGCCACTTAATTACCAGCTCTTGACCTTGGGCAAGTTAACTTCAGTTTCCTTATCTGTAAGATGGGGGAATAACAGGGTTATCTCACTGGGTTGTTGTGAGGATTATATGAGTTGATGTATATAACGTACTTAGCACAGTCCCTGACGTTTTTTACGTGCTCAAAAAGGGACAGCTAATTTTCTCATCATAATCATTGTCATCATCATCACTCTCATCTCAGAGTAATTTCTACATTACCATTAGACTGAGTCCGAGAACTTATTCATCTCCATGACTGCTGGAGAGGAGTCCAGGGAGGGGAGAGTCCAGTTCCTTAACTCTACAGTACTATCTATCCTCAGAGAGATAAGCAAAAAACCATCTAAAGTAGACCACATACTCAATCTAGCTCTTTCCTATCCTTGGGAAGGGGGCAGATCTGTTTACATTGTCAAGGGTAAATCCCACTCTTCTACCACCTAATACACACAAATCCTCTCTAATCTTATCCATGTCTAAACCTCTACATGGTCCAGCAACTTGGTGATGGAAATTCACTTAGACTAGAAGTCTGTTCATTCTCAAAATATATACCTTTTACCTGACACCCCTCATCCCACAAAAAAAAATCTCATATAGCTACTATTTCATATTTCTATCTCAACATCGGGGTATATCCCTTCCACATTCAAGAAAACAACTGCCCTGCAGGTTCCGAGAGCTATTCTATTTACTCATCATTGGTAAAAGCTGTGGATGCAGATGACAGACACTTTGTGGGGAATTAGCTTAGGAGCATGTGGCCCTGAGGAAAGAGGGACATCAAGATTTGCGATTTCCAGCTCTACCCAGTGTACCCCCATCGGCTAGTTAGTGAAGCCCCTCCGAGTATCAGTGTATGTAATATGCAGGGGGGTACATAACGTGTCTTCAGAGCACACGTCATCATGAAGCCTAGTTGATGGGAGATGGAGAACTCAAGATGCCATTTGCTTTAAAAGAAATGACAGTAACTTGAATTTTTATATTCCAGGTTATGAAGTACTTTCCACCTCATAAAATTGTTCCTCAAGGAATTACAATGAAGTAGGCTGAGCAAGTGTGCTATCCCCTTTGTAAAATGAAGAAACCAAATCCCGGATTGATGGAAGACCCCATAAATGCTAGAACAGGTCTTAAACCTAGGCCTCCAATTTCCCTACATTTTAAGGAACCTAACAGAGAATTCAGTCTAAGAATTCAACACTAAACACTCAGAAAAAGAAAAAAGAAAAAGAAAAAGCAGGTGTCACCGAATACGTAGCAATCCTAATATTAGTACTGAGACTAGTTGAAGTACTTTTTAATGAACAGAATTGGTCTATATTTCTGATCTTATAACAGAGGTGGCTCCAGAATCTCTATATAGGAGGAATTAGGGTCAGGAACATGTTTGAAAGGGGGAACTAGGTGATTTTTCTTGAAATTGCACTGGCACAGCAAGCATATTTCTTTGTACAATATGCTTATATCTATGAGGTGGGATGATTTTGCAGAGACATTGCTATCTGTCAACAATAGTTTGCAGATGCCTTAATGGTCTATATCAATCACCAGGTAAGTGATTGCACATTTAGAACAGTACCTGAGAAATCTAAAGAAAAAAAAGAGCAGGTATGTTTTCTTTCTGATTCTAGAAGCTATGTTGTTTTATTCTTCCATGCGTGGAAAAAACAATTGACTGTTTTTGGTGGGAAGAGGTGAGGATGTCAGGTAAGTGGCATACGGTTTCAAGAAAAATAGACTTATTTCCATTTTAACTGGATTTCGATCCCCAAGCTGTTGGGTAGTTGAAGGGAAAATACACAAAACCCCAGAAAAATCTGTAAATCATACCTGAGTCTAAATTTGCTAATGTTGTTATTCTTGTCATTCTTCTTTTCTTGCCTCTCCCTTTGTTTTTGGCATCAAATTCTCTCTACGTCATCAGGCACTGACATTCATTGATTACATGGTTCGGCATAACTTTTGGCTCAAACAATTTGAGTTCAAATTCTGGTTCAGCCATGGCTCAAATGTGTGACCTGGAATAAATTACTTAATTTCTTTAGAATTCGGCTTCTTCATCCCTTGTACTGGGATACTAATACTTACTGTGCAGAATTTCTTGAGGATGAAAGAAAATAGTATTTGTAAAATATTATTTAAAATACTATTTAAGAACTCAACAAATAATTGCCTAGAAGAAGACAATACAAGTGAAGTGAAAATTGCTGCTTTCTGGAGACTAGGGATTGGGTGCATTATTTGATAAATATTTTATGGTTTTCTATCTCTGATAGCTTATGGAGGAATTTTTCAGGAATATGCATATTTCATAAAAATAATAAATGCTCTCCTAAAAAAAACCTCTTTAAAGGTACTATAAAGTACCCTCAGATCCTTGCAGAAAATAATTCTAATAATAAATTGAAAAATTATATAGTACTATGTGCCAACTACTCTTCTAAGCACTTTATTATATGCTTTATATATATACATACACAAATAGATTTATTAAATTTAATTCTAACGAAGCTATGCAATGGGTACTATTATTTTACAGGTGAAGGGGCTTAGGCACAGGGACATTAAATAACTAAATCACACAGCTACTAAGTAGCAGAGCCAGAATTTGAACTCAGGTTGCACGTGAGGTAAGATGACCCTAGAAAGACAGGGCTGGTCTACTCTCTGCAGGCATTTTCTCCAGGTTCCCAGGCAGGGCGAAAAGTGGAGTGCAGGCTGGGAGAATCCAGAGCATGACTTTGTCACTGCCAGTGCCTGCCAAGGCTGAGCTAGTTACCAGTGTCTAAAAGAACAGGCTTCAGAGCTGTCACCCCAATTTCATCTTCCCCTGTCAAAATCTCTCTACAGTAGCAAAGTACAAATACATTTTCAAAGCAGGGACTGTGGTATCATGACCTCATCACCCAGGCGATGCTGTGACTCATTTTCCTTGTGAAGATCTTGACAGGGAAGATTCACACTTGAGACGTTGAGAACAGCCTAGAGACCAGGTTTGCTATTAATTCTGAAAGCAGGAGCAAGAAAATATAAGAGAGCAGAGAAAGCAATACTGGGGGACGTGTCGGGGGAGGGCCTCAGGTCAGGGGTCACGACTATTTAATTAAATGCGAAAAGCAGATGAATAAACTGGAGTCACTCTTATGCTTATCAGAGGGAAGGGGCTGAGCAGGTGGTAAAGATTTATTCCCGAGGCTGAGGATATAAATCCAGCCAGAGTTCCTGAATTAAACATTGCCTTTTTCTTAAACCAAGTATCCCTGTTACTTGACTCACAATTGTACTGAGGCAGATAGGGAAATCTATCTAGAACTGTTCCATGGACGTCATACTTGTTGCTCTGACTATATTCTCAAAAAATATCATACTATTTATGCCACATAGCTCCTTGCAGGAGGTTAGTGACGGTGTTCATCGTGGCACAAAGAACCAGCTTTGTGGTTCTGCAGGGGGAAAACACTGCACCCTTTGAAGCCATCAAAGAGAGAAAATTCCCTTTTATCTGTTTTTGAAACTAGGTAAGCAAATTCTCCAAATTCTGGATTAATCCAGATGAACCTACCTTCCAAGGATTTATGATAACCTGATCTTTGAGCCAGAACAATTAGGCTGGGTAATTGGGTAAAATTAAGGAGGTATTAAGTCTGATTCTGAGGTCTTAAAGTCAATGAAAATTCCTTTCCTTTCTTCTTGATGCAGAGACAACTATGAGATGTGCCATAACCCTCTGATATGACCCAAAGAGCCACACAGAACACCAAGTTCGTGCCCGGCACTGTGAAACTCCAAAAAAACGGGGAGCTTTACAGACGTGTAGTAACATGGGGAAGCCCTGTCATGAACTCCAGAGTTCCAGGAAGGTAGGATGATGCAACCACTCTTCCCACAATTCTGATTTACTCATCGGAAATCAATGGTACTCCTTTGTCGGCTCAGGACTAGACCCAAGACTAGGATTAAAGATTCCCAGGGCTATTCAGTAGCTATCTCTCCCTTTGGTTGGGGCAACTTGATGGCTCTAGGTTAGAATAATCCCCTAGTTTCTCCCAAAGCTGAAGTCATAGCAAAAGTCATGTCAAACCCTGGTACCTGCCTGGTACCTCTGCAGCCTCTAGTAAGTGGGTGCACATCAGCCTGGCTGTGCACCCCAGAAACATACAACGGAAGGTTTAAATCACTGTGGAGAATCAAGGTAATAACGGCATAGCTAGTGGCAGTAGCGGAGTGGGTGTACAGGAAAGACATAGACAAAGATTCTCCTTTTACCAAATGTCTGAAATTCCACCTTGGAACATTATTCCCTTATTTTAAGGTTTAAAACAGACCCTGAAAGCTAACACTATAGAAGCTCTCTTAATTGGTCTGTCTTCCACTCTATGCTACATATTGTATGAGACTAAGCTAAAATAGAGTTATGGTTTCATCATAATGTGGTCTCCCCCTCTCCCCCAGAAAATCTTAAAATATTCCCGTTGTTTAGCAAGCTAAGAAGATATGCATTGCTTCAGCATTTGAGAAATTCACGGAATGGACCCAGTCTGCCCTTCCTGCTTCTCTCATGAGCGCGCCCGTTACCTTAGCTAAGTCCATCCACATGCTGCTTACCGAACACACTCCTCACTGCAAAAGTCTGTGACCTCACTTACAGTTTGGCCCTCCACAGACATCTTTCCTTCTTGCGTGTCTGCTGAAACCCCACACACCCTGCGTCACTCTGTTTTTGAAACTAGGTAAGCAAATTCTTACCAATCCTTACCTCGTTGGCTGGAGAGTTTTCTTGCATCCTCCTAAATGGACAGTCCAGAGGTCAGCAAACTCTTTCTGCAAACGGCCAGGTAGTAAATATTTTTGGCTTTCTGAGCCATAAGGTTTCGGTCACAACCACTCAGCTCTGTCACTGTGGCAGAAATAATCTATAGCTTCTACCTAAATGAATGAGCATGGCTGTGTTCCAATAAAACTTTATTTACGGACAGCAAAATTTAAATTTTACATAATTGTAAGGGATCATGAAATATCATTACTCTTGATTTTCTGTCAACCATTAAAAAATGTAAAAGCCATTCTTAGCCTGAAGGTATACTTTGCCAATTGCTGGGGCAGGGTTTACCTTTGTGTTAAACTCCTCAGGCGGCTCACTAAAAACTGCTTTTCACTCCCTGAGTTCTGTGACTTCACTTACAATTGGCCCTCCTCAAACATCTGTCTGTCTCAAACATTTCCCTCTGCATATCTATCTATCTATCTATCTATCTATCCATCTATTTTTGCATTGTAGTAATTGATGTACTTATTCTTCAAACTTTCCATTACTCTATAAACTCTCTGAGGACAGGAATATTGTCATCTTAATAGAGGCTGTGATATTGTGATTTATAATAAAAATATATATTGATCTTCATCCCTATTTTTGACACAGAGCCCCTAAAGCCCTTGGAATTTCCTGTAATGAGAGCAATAAAGGTGTCTTTTGTTATATTAATGAGGTGACTGGGCGGGAAAACCATCCATGTGATTAGAGTGTTGGAACTTTCAGGCCCACCCTCTGACCTCCTGGGAGAAGAGAAGGGCTGGATGTTGAATCAATAACCAATGGCCAGTGGTTTCATCAATCATGCCTGTGTAATGAAGCCTCCATACAAAACCCAAAACAGGGTTTGGAGAGCTTCCAGGTTGGTGAACACGGGGAGATTTGGGGAGAAAGGCACGCTCAGAGAGAGCGTGGAAGCTCCGCACCCTTTCCCCATACCTTGCCCTAAGCATCTCTTCCATCTGGCTGTTCTTGAGTTATATCCTGTTATAATAAACCAGTGAACTAGTGAGTAAATGGGCTTCCTGAGTCCCGTGAGCTGCTCTAGCAAATTAATCAAATCCAAGGAGCGGGTCATGGGAACCTCTGATTTATAGCCAGTCTGTCAGAGGTACAGGTAATAACGTGGACTTGCAACTGGCATCCTGAATTGGAGGGGTCGTTGGAACCTCCAATTTGTAGCCAATCAGTTAGAAGCACAGGGAGCAACCAGGGCTTGTGACTGGTGTCTGAAGTGGAGAGTGTCTTGCGAGACTGAGCACTTTACTAGTGGAATCTGCTATCTCTGGGTAGATAGTGGTGGAATTGAGTTGAATTGTAGGACACCCAGCTGGTGTCTGGAGAATAGCTGGTGGTGTGGGACACCTCCCCACCACCCCGCCATGTTGGAATTGGGTTCAGGACCCTAATTTTAGAGGCTAACATTTATTGATCCCTTTGCTAAGGCACTGAGCTAAATGTTTTGCGTGGAAAATCTCATAACAAACGCATGAGGTAGGTATTATGATTGTTATAATGTATAAGTGGTATTATTATTTTTACAGATGATAAAACGAATACTTGGGGTGGTTCCATATTTAATAAGTGTAGAGCTATGATTTAATTATTTAGGCAGTCAGACCTCAGAGCTCACCTTCTCTACCACTCTACAGACTCCCTACCCCTGTTTCACACAGTAAGGCCTTAATAAAAGTCTGGTGAATGTGTGTTATATTTTGGATTAAATTGTTTCTCTCCTGAGAACAGCTGAAGCTGATAGTAAGAAAGATTGAAAAAAAGCTCACAGAGCAACTTAAAGAGCCACGGCAGAGCACCCCGGAGGCAGGCAAGCATCAGAGAAGGGAGAAGTGGGTGCCACTGAAGCTTGTCTGCCTTCGAAGGGTCTTGCCCTGTCGTTGCTCAGCTGTTTGCTCAACTCAGAGTGTGCACAGAGGCATTCAGGCCTGAATCCCGGTATCACACGCAGCTGGAGAAGAAGTGCAGGACAGAAGCAACCCGTGGGGAAATGCACAAAGAGACCTGCTGAGCCACAGGGGCAGGGCCATGGCTGTGAGCATGCAGCATGCCAGCTGCACTCCCAGAAGGAGAGAAATGAGCTGCAGCTGGGAGGCCACTTGTGCGAGAGAAAAAAAAAAGACTTTTTTAACCATCAGATTTGAGCAAGTTGCTTATGTGTGAAAGGTTTTGTTGGAAGCAAGTTAAATGGTGCTAAGTCACTAGACAAAAGATCACACCCTCCAGCTCAAGACGCCTGTCTCTAGGGACTGTTTCTAACGGTCTCAGGTCTGGGTGAGGACAAAGCAGTGAAAGACATCCAGATTAGCCGAGGGAGCACAGTGTCCTGGTAAAGCGAAAAACAAGGGCTCCTGAAATCCCCAGGTCTGTTCTATCAGTGAGAAAGGAAAGGCAAGGAGGAAAGATGCTGGCCACAGTTTTGCCGTTCAACACTTATGGAGTGGCTGCATCCGTACCTCCAAGAGCTGGACTGCAATGCGATCTCACCCTGCCCCAGATCATCAGGATCTGCATTTTCACAAATCTTTTGCACATCACAGTGTGAAATGTACTGGCCTATGATGCTCAGACTAAACACACCTGTCCTGGAAGATCCACAGTTCTTTTGAATATCTCTTCAAAAGAAAGAATTTCAGAGGTGCCTCTATTATGAAATTCAGAGAAATAAGAAGTGGCAGGTAAGCTAGGCAAAGCCCTGAATTTGCAATCAGGAGACTAGGGTTGTAAATCCGACAGGTCCTATCCCAACTGCAACCTCATGGAAGTCTTTTCGCTTCTCTGGGCCTCAGTTTCTGTGTCTGTACACTGAGGGACTTGACTAGGAGATTCAAGACTCAGACATTCAAAGTATCAAAGTCCTAATTTTGTGCAAATGTATATATGTTCCATTTTTCTATTTCCCTAAAAAAAGAAAGCATCAGAGAAGTTGACTGTGACCCAATCCTACTCTGGTATGGACAGGGTCTCCCCCCATACACTTTAACCTCTACTGTCACTTACCTTTTAAAGTTAGTTATATAGTACATTGAACATATCATGAGACTAAGATCTTTCTCAAATGTGCCAGTCCCCAGAGAGAATCACCAAAGTGAGTGAGCACAGAATTTGTCTGCTGGCCAGAATCCTATGTACCAAGACTCTTGATTGTGCGTAGCTCAAAATGCCTTTACTTGTATGTTCTGCGAACTAGCAAATGACCCACCTTATTAGGAAAGCAGACACCGTCTTCCTTTAAGCACCTAATTCCAACCCTCTCAGAATGCAAGAGCACATCATTTCTCAGTTAGCAAAAAGCTGTGCACCTTCCCCAAAGCCTTTGTATGCGAGAGCAAAGCCTTCTAAAGGAATGCCTTACCTGACAATTTTTAAAGCCAACTTGTCCGTCTGTATGGAAAATCTGAATAAAATCTACTGTCCTAGTTGGGGAGAAAAAAAAACCCAAGACTGCTAAAAATAAATAAATAAGATATGCAAATCACTCATCCCATGCCACAATTGGCTTCAACCTATTTAAACGAGAAAAAGAGGTCAGAACACAGGGAGAGAAAGCTCTAACTCCCATCAACTCCCTACCCTTAGCGCTTGCAAATGGGGTTGATCTTCCTTGCTCGCATCTCCTCAGTTCTCCCAGGTCAAGATAGAGCCAATCCTGCCCAGGGTGCTAGGTCAACAAACAGAAATTTAGATAACTTTCGTGTCCTTGCAAATGATGCGTTTGACCAGAAACAGTGTAACCAGTCAGCCAGTCTGGGCTCTATACTTACTTCTTTGTTCCTTATTCTTTATCCTATAAAAGCATCCTGCCTTCCGCCCTGCTTTGCAGATGTCTGGGCCCTTGAGACCAGAGACTGCTGGCTTCATGAAGTGTTGAATAAAGTTTGCTTGTATCACCTATACTGTCTTCTTTCATCGTTTTTTAACAATATTACTGAATGAACGGAAAATACATGCTGGTGCCATGTTTCCAGACTAAGAAAAAAAGCTCACCGCGGGGTAAATTTGGCCACACCTACAGAAGTCATCTCACTTCCCATCTGCTCCATTTACCCTCCTTCCCCCCACGCCACCCAAAAGTAACTCATTTGCAATTGTCCGTGGGGCCTGTATTTCATCATGGGAAATGGAAAGCTCAAATGAGGAAGCCTGCTTATCGTTTTTTTCAGCGATGAAGGATCATCGTCCCTGGCCCTGACCTGAGCTGATTTTCTCGCCTTTGTTGTACGCTAAAGACAAGGTATTCCTGTTTAGTTTCCAAAGGTCTTTTCCTGCCGATACATAGAACTCTTCCTGCCCGCTGCTCCGCGTCTCCCCACTGCCTGTCCTAGAGAAACAGGTGCCAACAGCCAGAGCAAAGCTAACGTGCTCTTTGTAGCCCCCAAGCAAGGGAAAACTGGGAGGGACAGGATTGCGACTTGCAATTGACCCAGCTTTCTCTCCTCTGCCTTCCCACCCGCTGTGTAACCTTGAGGTGACAGGGGGCTCGGTCCCTGGAAGCCCTGCGGCTGTGCTGCTGCCGGCGGGAGGTGACGCCCGCGGACTGACGAGGGCGAAGGAGGGAGCCCGCGCATCACCCCCACCCCGCCGCTGCTCTGCCACCGACAGGCCTGGGGCGCGCCGGCTGATGCTTTTGTTGTCCGAGCCGCTGAAAGAAGCGATTATCTCTCAACAAGAGTTTGTGAATGTTCGTTAAGATAAAACAAAAACTCCCGGTGTTCCGGGGGCGCAGGAATTCTCCCCTGAGGTTTGGATCGTCGCAGGAGGGGCTCCCAGGGCGGCTCTCGGGGCGGCGGGCGGGTCAGAGCCACGCCTTGCGGTCCCCCGGGTCCCAGTGGCCGGGCCACAGCCGCAGCCGGGGATGAGGGCGTAGGGAGGGGCTGACGGGTGAAACAAAGGGATGAGGTCACCCTAAAGAGAGGCCGGAGGGAACGCCTAAAGGAGGCAGAAAATGAGTCTCGAAGAGGGACTGTGGGACGGAAACTGGAGTCAAAATGCAGGGGGAGGGGCCGGGAGACAAAGGCTGAGCGGCTTGCGGAGGAGAGACCTTCCTGTCAGTCGTCAGCCGTCTGCGCTTGACAGAAACCGGGGAGACACGAATCAGAACCTGTGCTGCTTAGGGTAAATAAGAAAGTTTGCTTAAACCCTTTCCGCTGCTTCCCAGAATGCTGTGCCACAAGCTCCCACGATCTGTGTCAGTTCTGTGAATGAGATAGATATAGATAGATAGATAGATTAGATAGATAGATAGATAGACAGATAGATGATAGATATATGATACATAGATATATAGATGATAGATGGATAGATAGATAATAGATGATAGACAGGTGATAGATGATACATAGATGATACATAGATACATAGATGATAGATAGACAGATGATAGATAGATGATAGATAAATAGTAGATAGATGGATAGCTAGATGACACATAGATGATACATAGATAGATAGATGATACATAGATGATACATAGATAGATAGATGATACATAGATAGATGATACATAGATGATACAAAGATAGATGATAGATATTAAGTCTGAGATGGTCTAAGAATGCGCTTCAAGGTGTCCCTGAATCTGAAGTAATATGCCTTGTACTTTGTTTACATGATTATTTTGCTGTTGAATGTCCACAGGTTTTCTAAGAATGTCAGAGGTATCCAATACCCAAAAAAGGTTAAATGTTACTAGGCTTTGGAAGCACTGTGGAAAAGGAAACAAAACAAAACAAAACAAAACAAACAAACAAAACACAAACACCAAAAACCCAACAAGCTTACCTAAAATGCAGAGGATATCAGAGGTGAGGAATTCTGTAACACCTCCTCTCTAGGTTAATCCGATTAATACCTTTCATCTAGACAAGATAAACATTTTGAAGGCAGGAGGCCAAAGGCTAGTACGTTTTTATTTGACGAAAGACTGAAGCCTAGATCATGAAAGACCAAGGGGCGGGTTGGAGGCAAAGTTGGGAGGCAGTCTTCCAGGTGTGGACAGGTTCGTGGAGAAAAAGAAGTACTGGCTTCGTGTATCTTTGGTTTTGTCTGGGCTGACACTGAGGCAAGTCACCAGAGGAGAAAGCCTGTACTTCACTACATAAGAAGAATATTAACTAATACTCTAGGGACATTATTGTGCCAGTTTAGCTTTCCCCCCCAATCGTAAGTTCATTGAGGGCAGGGACTTTGTTGGGTTGGCCATGTCAACATCAGTTCTTAACATAGTTCATGGGACAGTGGGCACTCGGTAAATATTTGTGGAATAAATGAATGAATTACCAAGCGATGCACATATTCTTCTCCCCTTTTCCCAATAAACTGACCAGTAGCAAGAGGCCTGGGATCAATTTCGCCATCTGGTGGTAACTATCGAATTGACAAAATCTCTTACCCACTGTTCCTTTCTTCTGCCTGGGGTAGGGGTGGGGATGGGGGAGGGGCGAGCATACATCTAAGCAACTCACCTCTCCTACACTTCCACTCAGGTCTTCACCTGCTCACAAAAACCACTCATTTCCTCTTTAATGTCCTTTTTCTCAGTCTGCCCCCTGCCCCGAGTTCACCTCCCCACAATGGTATTTCTTCTTTTTTTTTTTTTTTTTTGTGGTACGCGGGCCTCTCACTGCTGTGGCCTCTCCCGTTGCGCAGCACAGGCTCCGGACGCGCAGGCTCAGCGGCCATGGCTCACGGGCCCAGCCGCTCCGCGGCATGTGGGATCTTCCCGGACCGGGG